>NC_083876.1:6969696-7272727 GCF_032452875.1 Bos javanicus | reverse complement strand
TTGAATTTGTTTAGATCCATCAGAGAAATCACTATTTATGGCAGCATAGCTGCTATATCGAATCATAAAACTTGAAATTCAAACTTGCTTCTTGATTCATTGGCTGCAGAATAGATCTTGTGCTAGCAGTCATGAAAATATTAATCTCTTTGTCCATCTCTGTCAGAGTTCCTGTTAATGACCAGTAATATGTTGAGAGGAATATTTTTTTTCTGAGAAGTAGTCTCAGCCGTAGGCTCAAAATACTCAGTAAACTATGTTGTAAATAGATGTGCTATCATTCAGGCTTTGTTGTGCCATTTAGAGAGCACAGGCAGAATAGATTTGGCATGATTCTTAAGGGCCCTATCATGCTAAATCTACCCTGCCTGTGCAAAAAGTAGATTCCAGCCCTCCTGGATGACTTGGAGTGATTCAAGACTTTATTGGAGGAAATAACTGCAGGTGTGATGGAAATAGCAAAAGACTTAAAATTAGAACTGGAGCCTGAAGATGTGGCTGAATTGCTAAAATTGTATGATAAAACCTGAAGGGATGAGGAGTAGAGTAGATTTAGCATGATTCTTAAGGGCCCTGCTTCCCTTGTGGCTCAAGAATCCGCCTGCAACGTGGGAGACTTGGGTTCGATCTCCGGGTTGGGAATGATCCCCTGGAGAAGGGAGAGGCTACCCACTCTAGTATTCTGGCTTGGAGAATTCCGTGGACTGTATAGTCCAGGGGATAGCTAAGAGTCGGACATGACTGAGTGACTTTTACTTTTATTTAAGGGCCCTAGAAATTTGGAGTGGGAAATGAGCATTGATTTCAACTTAAAGTCACCAGCCATGTTAGTCCTTAACAATAGAATGATCTTGTCCTTTGATGCATTGGAGCTGAGCATTGACTTCTTTCTACCTATGAAAGTCTTAGATGGCATCTTCTTTCAATAGAAGGCTCTTTCGTCTACACTGAAAACCTGCTGTTTAGAGTAACCACTTTCATGAATTATCTTAGCTAGACCTCTGGATGACTTGCTGCAGTTTCTACATCAGTATGTGCTGCTTTGCCTTGAACTTTTATGAGTATGGCTTCTTTCTTTAAGCCTCATGAATTAAAATCTGATAGCTTTAAAATTTCCTTTTGCAGTTTTTTCACTTCTCTCAGACTTTAAAAAATTGAAGGAAGTCAGGCCCTTGCTCTGGATTAGGCTTTGGTTTAGGGGAAAGTTGTGGCTGGTCTGATGTTCTATCTAGCCCACTAAAACTTTCTCCATGTCAGCAGGAAAGCTATTTCACTTTCTCATCAATTTTGCTTTTACTGGAGTAGAACTTTTAATTTCCTTTAAGAACTTCTCCTTTGTAGTCACCAGTTGGCTAACTGGTGCAAGATGCTTAGCGTTTGGCATACATTGGTTTTTAACATGCTTTCATTGGGAAAATTGGTCATTTCTTATTTTTGATTTAATTCTTCCCTTCACTTGAATGCTTGGAAGCCATTGAGAGCTATTAATTGGCCAAATTTCAATATTGTTGTGTCTCAGAGACTAGGAAGGCTCCAGGAAAGAGTGGGCAAAGGGGATCGTTTTTTGGTGGAACAGTCAGAACACTCATAATATTTATCAAATTCACGGTCTTATAAGGGTGCAGTTTGTGCATCCCCCAAATAACTACAATGGTAACATCAGAAATCTATGATCACAGATCATAACAAATGTAATAATAAATTAAAAAGCTTAAAATGTTGTGAGACCTACTAAAATATGACACAGACATGAAAAAAATGGCATCGGAAAAAATGGTGCAGACAGACTTGACTGAAGCAACATTGCTGGGAACCTTCAATTTGTTAAGATAAAAACCCGACAGCATCTGCAAGCACAGTGAAGTGGAGAGAAATAAAACAAGGTATACATGTAATTTAGACAGTATGATATTGTCATAAACATGTACATGTAAATCGGTGGATCAGAATAGAGAACAAGAAATCAATTTATGTATACATGATCATTTAACAGATGAAAAAGCAACCAAGAACATATACTTGGAAAAGGATGGGCTCTAAAATAAAAGATGCTGGGGAAACTGGACAGGCACACAAAAAAGGATGAAACTGGACCACTCTATCATACCATACAAAAAATTTAGGCCAAAATAGGCTAAAGACTTGAATATAAGATCTGAAATCAAAAAATTCCTAAGAAAAAAGGCAGTAAAGTTTTCAACATTGATCCTGGTGATAATATTCTCAAATTTGACACCAAAAGCAAAGTCAACAAAAGCGTAAACAAGTAGACTACATCAAACTAAAAAGCTGCTGCACTGAAAAGGAAACTGAAATAAATGAAAAGTCAACCTACTTAATGGGGGAAAGTATTTTCAAATCATATATCTGATAAACTGTTAATGTCCAAAATATATAAAGAACTCCTACAACTCAGTAGCAAAACCGAAGTCCAATTTTAAAAAAAATGTATGTTATGAGCATACATTTTCCTAAATATGATATCCAGTAGCTGCATGAAAAGGTGCTCAGTATCACTAATCATCAGGGAAATGCAAATCAAAACCACAATGAAATATCACCTCACAGCTATTAGAATGATATCATCATAAGCACAAGATATAACAAATGTAAGTAAAGATGTGGAGAAGGAGGTTTCCCTTGTGCACCCTTTGTAGGAATGTAGATTGGTGCTGCCATTATAGAAAACAGAATGGAGTTTCTCTTAAGATTGAAAGTAGAACTACCATAAGTGCTAAGTCACTTCAGGCATGTCTGACTCTGTGTGACCCTGTGGTCTGTAGCCCACCAGACTCCTCTGTCCATGGGATTCTCCAGACAAGAATACTAGAGTGGGTGGTCATGTCTTCCTCTAGGGGATCTCCCCAACCCAGGGATCAAACCCTCCTCTCTTATGTCTCTTGCATTGCCAAAAGGTTCTTTACCACTAGTGCCATCATACAATTGAGCAATTTTAATTTTGGATATTTACCTAAAAAATGAAAAACAAAACAAACAAACAAACAAAAAAAAAAACACAAAAAGATACATGCACCCCATTTTCAGTACAGTGTGATTTACTTTAGCAAAGAAGTGAAAACCACCTTGAATGGATGAAGAAAATAAAGTATATGTACAGTGGAATATTGTTATGATAAAGAAGGTAGTGTTGCAAGTTGTGACAACATGGATGGGCTTTGAGGGCATTATGCTAAGTGAAACAAATTAGAGAAGAACAAATATCATATGAACTCACTCATATGTGGAATCTAAACAGAACAGAAACAAAAGCAAAAGTTATAGATACAAAGAAATGACTGACACTTATGGTGGTTGCCAGAGGTAGGAGTTTGGGGATGGGCAAAACGGATACAGCAGATCAAAGGGTAAAAACTTCTAGTTATTAAAAAAAATAAGTGAGGAGAATGTAACGTGAGCATGCTACTAAAGTTTATAATACTATATTGCATATTTCAAACTGGCTAAAATAGTATACCTTAAAAATTCTCATGACAAGAAAAATCTTGTAATTTTGTATTGTGATGGATGTTAACCAGACTTATTGATCATCATTTTGGAATATATACAAATATTGAACCAGTATGTTGCACATGTGAAATGAATATAATAGTATATATAATATTACATTGATATTATATATCAATTAAATCCTCAACTAAAGTTAAATCAGAGTTGAGAACAAAATAAATGGAAAGTGACTTTTTTTTCACACCAGAGTTAGGTTTAGCTTTTGATTTGTAACTATTAAAGAAATTGCTGATGTCACTTTCATAAATAGGCAGTCATTATTTTGTCTTTATCTAGATGTGTTCCTACATCATATATGTTTCATTCTACACTTGTGGTATGTGTGTGCTCAGTCGCTAAGTCACACCTAACTCTTTTGTGGCCCCATGGACTATATCCTGCCAGGCTCCTCTGTCCATGGGATTTCCCAGTCAAGAAATGACTTTCTTTTATGGAAAATGATTTCCCAGTCAAGAAAGTCAAGCCTACTGAAGTAGGCTTCCATTTTCTTCTTGAGGGGATATTCCCAACTAGGGATTGAACCTGCATCTCCTGCACTGGCGGACAGACTCTGTACTACTGAGCCGCCTTGGAAGCCCACACACTTGTGGAGGAAAGATGAAATGTTGGTTTTATGTGCTTGGAACTATTCATCTCTTCCTCCCTACTTCCACTCCAGATTTTTGTTAGTAGAGTCTAGTAGTGTATGTGTTTTCATTAGGCAAATGCTGTTTCAAAAATGTTTCACTTTTAATTTTTAGGAAATTTATGATCTGTGAGCAGTTGTCCTCCATGAATTAATAATTAGTATACATTGATTCAAGTGATTATTTTATGTCTCTTCTTTATATAATAGTTCATATCTCTCTCTCACACACACTCACATATGTATGTGTATGTGTGTAAACTACTCAGAGACCTCAGCTAACTGAGAATAAGCATGGTAATATCAAAGAGTAATTTTTAAGAACTTTGAAAAAATAAGTACTATGCAAATAAAGTATAAGTATACATGATAGATTTATTTAACTTCTTATGAGGGAAGCAGGATGGTAAATTGATTCAAAAGGAGGCTTAGGAAATGAGCATTAATTTTTTTTTAGATTTCTGGGTTATGTAGAATCCTGAATAAAATCCTAAAGGGCAATAAATCCATTCCCTTTGGTTATAATTTCAACCAGACAAAGTATTTGCATCTCTACCAAAGTCTATAAGGTAACATGTAACATTGGATAGTTTGGACTCTGATCAGTAATAAAAAGCATGTAAAAAGGTTCATGACACTGAAGATTACAATAATTCTTAGCGAGACTCTTAAATAATTCTCCAATGTGACATTGAAAGCACACATAATCATTTTCCTATCTTATTTCCAAGTTTTTCATATTTTTCATAAAAGCAGTGATACCATGATATTATGAAGATTAAATAAATAATACATGTGAAATGCTTTATACTATAGAGCCTTATAAAAATGTAAAATTATTTTCTGTAGTTTACTACTAAAATACACAATATTCCAAAGGCAAGTCTGATATAAAGGAGTCAAGTTAGAGTTAGTAGTTTTCTTCTGAGATCCTAAAATAGAGACATTGCTGCCTCCAATGCAGGATGGTAATGAATTTCTGTCAACTGGGACATTATAAGCACAAAAGATTAGAGGAATCACAAATCCTTTTACTACCCCAGGCAGATATGTTGCAAAATAAAATTTAGCTCATTTTCTTCCCAACAGCCTGAAAATGATGCTCAGCAACAACTGCATTTCCTGCTTTATTAATTCAACAAATAATGTGTTGAGCACTACCAAGGTGCCCCTTGTGTCCTGTTGCAGGGAGCTAAAAGGAAATAAGATTTTCACTCTCTCCATAAGGATTCAGATTTAGCAGCAGAGACAACACAGAAATAGCCAATTAAATAAAAGATAGAGGGATTAATTGTTTTTTTTTTTTTTTAAATAAGGGCACATGAAGCTTTGATTAATTCAAGTGTTTTTAAATTATTTATAAGTTGGTGGCAGTATTTCTTGTCTTTCACTAGATAAGTTCATACTGAACTACATGTGAAATTACCTATTCCTCTTTTTTAATATTTTGTTCATTCTTTTTTATTTTTTTCTCATATATTTAAATATAAAGTAACTAAATAAGAAGTAGTGATTAAAATGATTATAATTTTTAAAAATTATTTAGTAAGATGAGGCTTATTGTCTGATAAAATGTTAGTTTATTTAATTGCCTGGTAATAAAAATAAGAAAATAGACTTGTGTTTGAAGAACCACATGGAAAAAAAATAAAGAAAGAAATTTAAAAGGTGAAATAAGGGAACCATAAAAAATGAAAAGAAATCCAACAGAATGGGAGAAAATATTTATAAGAAAATCTACTGAGATGGGATTAATCTTCAGTACATACAAATAGCTCATGTAGAACAATATTAAAAAAAAAAAAAACACAAAAACAACCCAATCAGAAAATGAGCAGATGATATGAATAGACATTTCTCTATAAATGGCATACAGACTGCCAAAAAGTGCACAAAAAGATGCTCAACATCACTCATTATTAGAGAAATGCAAATAAAAACTACAGTGAGATATCAGCTCACACTGGTCACAATCATTTCAGTTTAGTCGCTCAGTCATGTCCAACTCTTTGCAACCTCATGGACTGCAGCATGCCAGGCTTCCCTGTGCATCACCAACATCCAGAGCTTGCTCAAACTCATGTCCATCGAGTTGGTGATACCATCCAACCATCTCATTCTTTGTCGTCCCCTTCTCCTCCTCCCTTCAATCTTTCCCAGAATCAGGGTCTTTTCCAATGAGTCAGCTCTTCCCATCAGGTGGCCAAAATATTGGAGTTTCAGCTTCAGCATCAGTCCTTCCAATGAATATTCAGGACTGATTTCCTTTAGGATTTATTGGTTGGATTTTCTTGCAGTCCAATGGACTCTCAAGAGTCTTCTCCAACACCATAGTTCAAAAGCATCAATTCTTCCATGCTCAGCATTTTTTATAGTCCAACTCTCACATCCACACATGACTACTGGAAAAACCATAGCCTTGACTAGACGGACTTTTTTTGGCAAAATAATATCTCTGCTTTTTAATATTCTCTCTATGTTGGTCATGGCTTTTTTCCCCCAAGGAGCAAGCATCTTTTAATTTCATGGCTGCAGTCACCATCTGCAGTGACTTGGGAGCCCAGAAAAATAAAGTCTCTCACTGCTTCTATTGTTTCCCCATCTATTTGCCATGAAGTAATGGGACTAGATGCCAGGATCTTAGTTTTTGAAATGTTGAGTTTTAATCCAACTTTTTCACTCTCCTTTTTCATTTTCATCAAGAGGCTCTTTAGTTCTTTGCTTTCTGCCATAAGGGTGGTGGCAACCATCAAATCTGGTTAGAATGTCAATCATCAAAAAGCTACAAACAGTAAATGCTGGCTAGGGTGTGAAGAAAAGAGAACCCTCTTACATTGGTGGTGGTAATGTAAATTGTTACATCTACTAAGGAAGACAGTATGGGAGTTCATTAAAAAACTAAAACTAGAACTCCCATATGATCCAACAATCCCCCTCCTGGATGTATATCTGAAAAAAAAATATTGCAATAATATACATGCAACCCAGTGTTCACTGAAGCATTATTTATAATAGCCAAGACATGGAAGCATCCTAAATGTTCACTGACAGAATAATGAATTAAAAAAAAAATTGGTACATATAGGTAATGGAATATTTTTGTTGTTTTTTAATCGCTAAGTTGTGCCTGACTCTTTTGTGATTCCATGGACTGAAACTTGCCAGGCTCCTCTGTCCATGGGATATCCCAGGTAAGAATACTGGAGTGGGTTGCCATTTCCTTTCTCTAGGGGAGAAGGAATTGACCCAGGGATCGAATACACACTGGCAGGCAGACTCTTTACCACTGTACCACCAGGGAAGCTCATATTGGAATATTCCTGTCATTAAAAAGAATGAAAGAATGTCATTTGCAGTAACATAGATGTACCTAGATTGTCATACTGAGTGAAGTAAGTCAGACAGAGAAGGAGAAATATTGTATGACATACCTTTATATTCATATGTTGAATCTAGAAATAAATGATACAAAAAAAGATGTAGTAGAGGAGGAGCTAAGATGGTGGAGGAATAGGACGGGGAGACCACTTTCTCCCTCACAAATTCATCAAAAGAACATTTAAACACTGAGTAAATTCCACAAAACAACTTCTGAATGCCGGCAGAGGACATCAGGCACCCAGAAAAGCAGCACATTGTCTTTGAAAGGAGGTAGGAAAAAAAATAAAAGACAAAAAAAGAGACAAAAGAGGGAGGGACGGAGCTCCATCCATGGAAGGGAGTCTTAAAAAGAGAGAAGTTTCCAAACACCAGAAAACACTCTCACTGCCAAGTCTGTGCTGAGCCTTGGAAGCACAGAGGGCAACATAACAGGGAGGAAAAATAAATAAACAATTAAAACCCACAGATTAGGAGCCCATCAGTAACTCACCCAGCGGAGAAGCAGCACAGACGCCTGCACCCTCCACTAGCAAGCGGGGGCTGGGCAGGGAGGCGCTGGCTGCATTGCTTAGAGTAAGGATCTGGACTGAATGCCCCGAGTGCTATCTAAGCAAACTATTTTGGGCTAGCAAACCAGACTGTGGGATAACTGCCACGTGAAATGTCAGCCCTAACCTAAGATACCACCAGGCCCGCACATGGAACAAAGGACTGAACAGAGATAGCCAGCTGCTTCCCCTCTGGTGACAGGCAGCCAGAGCCAGAAGGGGGCAATCACAGCCCCAGAGAGACATTATCTACAAAACTGTAAGCAGGCTTCTTTGCTAACTAAGACTTCTTGGGGTTCTGGACGGTCAACATGCGCCTGAGAAGGTGCCCCGGTTGTACACCCAGAAAACCAAGCAGCGGAGAGGCGATAAGTCGCATTAACCATGCTCGCCAAACACCTCATCACCTCAGATGATGGGACCTGGGAAGGGCACAAAACGCAGGCCCAACCAAGTCAGTGCCTCTGAGGACTACCCGAGTGCCTGAACCTGAGCAGCTTAGACCTGGGAGGTGCAAGCAGCTCAGGACCGGCCTCGGATGGTTCCTGGCAGAGCAACCTAGAGCCTGAGCAGTGTGGGCAGGGAGGCTACATGCGCCGTGAGTGGGGGCGGGCCCAGTGTGGCTGAGGCACTGCGAGCACACACCAGTGTTATTTGTTTGCAGCATCCCTTCCTCCCCACAGCACGACTGAACAAGTGAGCCTAAAAAAAAAAAAAAAAAGTGTCCACCTCCGCCCGCTTTGTATCAGGGTGGAAATCAGACACTGAAGAGACCAGCAAACAGAAGAAGCTGTAACAGAGGGAACCGCCTTGGAAGCGACAGGCAATAGATTAAAACCCTGTCGTTAGTACCGAGTACATAGGAAGGGGCCTATAGATCTTAAGAAATATAAGCCGGACCAAGGAACTAGCTGAAGATGAACTGACCCCACAATACCCACAACAACACCAGAGAAAGTCCTAGATATATTTTTACTATTTTTATGATCATTCTTTCTTTTTCTTTAATTAAAAAAAATTTTTAAGTCCTCTATTACTCCTTTAATATTCACTTCTATAACCTACTATTACTTTGCAAAACAAAAAGACCCATTTTTTTAAAAGCAAACTTCATATATATATATTATATAATTTTTGTGACTTTGTTTTTTTTTCTTTTTTCTTTTTTCCTTTTCTTTTTCTCTTTCTTTTTTCTTCTTTTCTTTAGCATTGTATTTCTGAAATTCCAAACTCTATATTTTTAATTTATGCGTTTTGGTATTTGTTATCAATTTTGTACCTATATTTTCTTTATAATTTTTGTGACTTGGTTTTTTTTTTTTTTCTCTTTCTCTTTCTTCTTCTTTTCTTTAACATTGTATTTTTGAAATTCCAAACTCTACTCTAGATTTTTAATTTTTGCTTTTAGGTATTTGTTACCAATTTTGTACCTTTAAGAACCCAATTTTCAGTACCCATTTTTTACTTGGGAGTGAGATTACTGGCTTGACTGCTCTCTCCCCCTTTGGACTCTCCTTTTTCTCCACCAGGTTGCCTGTGTCTCCTCCCTAACCCATCTCTACTCTACCCAACTCTGTGAATTTCTGTGTGTTCCAGATGGTGGAGAACACTTAGGGAACTGACTACTGGCTAGATCTGTCTCTTTCCTTTTCATTCCCCACTTTTATCCTCCTGGCCACCTCTGTCTCCTTCCTCTTCTCTTCTTTGTGTAACTCTGTGAACATCTCTGAGCAGTCCAGTTGTGGAGTGCACATAAGGAAGTGATTACTGGCTAGCCTGCTCTCTCCTCTATTGATTCCATCTCATCTCATTTGGGTCACCTCTAACTCCCTCCTCCCTCTTCTGTTCTCCATGTAACGCTATGGACCTCTCTGAGTGATCCTCATGGTGGAGAAACTTTTCATCATTAAACTAGATGTTTTATCAATGGTGCTGTATAGAAGGAGAAGTGTTGAGACTACAGTAAAAATAAGACTGATAACTGGAAACAGGAGGCTTAAGTCCAAACCCTGACTCCAGGGAACTCCTGACTCCAGGGAACATTAATTGACATGAGCTCATCAAACGCCTCCATACCTACATGAAACCAAGCACCACACAATGGCCAACTAGTTCCAGGGCAAGACATACCAAGCAAATTCTCCAGCAACAAAGGAACACAGCCCTGGGCTCCAATATACAGGCTGCACAAGATCAGATCAGATCAGTCGCTCAGTCGTGTCCAACTCTTTGTGACCCCATGAATCACAGCACGCCAGGCCTCCCTATTCATCACCAACTCCCGGAGTTCACTCAGACTCACATCCATCAAGTCAGTGATGCCATCCAGCCATCTCATCCTCTGTCGTCCCCTTCTCCTCCTGCCCCCAACCCCTCCCAGCATCAGTTTTTTCCAATGAGTCAAATCTTCACATGAGGTGGCCAAAGTACTGGAGTTTCAGCTTTAACATCACTCCTTCCAAAGAAATCCCAGGGCTGATCTCCTTCAGAATGGACTGGTTGGATCTCCTTGCAGTCTAAGGCACTCTCAAGAGTCTTCTCCAACACCACAGTTCAAAAGCATCAATTCTTTATCCATACATGACCAGAGAAAAAACCATAGCCTTGACTAGACGAACCTTTGTTGGCAAAGTAATGTCTCTGCTTTTGAATATGCTATCTAGTAGAATATGGTTATAACTTTCCTTCCAAGGAGTAAGCGTCTTTCAATTTCATGGCTGCAGTCACCATCTGCAGTGATTTTGGAGCCCAGAAAAATAAAGTCTGACACTGTTTCCACTGTTTCCCCATCTATTTCCCATGAAGTGGTGGGACCGGATGCCATGATCTTCGTTTTCTGAATGTTGAGCTTTAAGCCAACTTTTTCACTCTCTACTTTCACTTTCATCAAGAGGCTTTTTAGTTCCTCTTCACTTTCTGCCATAAGGATGGTGTCATCTGCATATCTGAGGTTATTGATATTTCTCCTGGCAATCTTGATTCCAGCTTGTGTTATAAGTATGTTATAAGTACCCCCAATGGGATCATACTTATCAGTAATTACCTTAAACGTAAACGGGTTGAATGCCCCAACCAAAAGACAAAGACTGGCTGAATGGATACAAAAACAAGACCCCTACATATGTTGTCTACAAGAGACCCAACTCAAAACAGGGGACACATACAGACTGAAAATGAAGGGCTGGAAAAAGATTTTCCATGCAAATAGAAACCAAAAGAAAGCAGGAGTAGCAATACTCATGTCAGATAAAATAGACTTTAAAACAAAGGCTGTGAAGAGAGACAAAGAAGGTCAGTATATAATGATCAAAGGATCAATCCAAGAAGAAGATATAACAATTATAAATATATATGCACCCAACATAGGAGCACTGCAATATGTAAGAAAAATGCTAACAAGTATGAAAGGAGAAATTAACAATAGCACAATAATAGTGGAAGACTTTAATACCCCACTCACACCTATGGATAGATCAACTAAACAGAAAATTAACAAGGAAACACAAACTTTAAATGATACAACAGACCAGTTAGACCTAATTGATATCTATAGGACATTTCATCCCAAAACAATGAATTTCACCTTTTTCTCAAGCGCACACAGAACCTTCTCCAGGATAGATCATATCCTGGGCCATAAATCTAGACTTGGTAAATTCAAAAAAATTGAAATAATTCCAAGTATCTTTTCAGACCACAGTGCAGTAAGATTAGATCTCAATTACAGGAGAAAAACTATTAAAAATTCCAACATATGGAGGCTGAACAACACGCTGCTGAATAACCAACAAATCACACAAGAAATCAAAAAAGAAACCAAAATTTGCATAGAAATAAATGAAAATGAAAACACAGCAACTCAAAACCTGTGGGACACTGTAAAAGCAGTCCTAAGGGGAAAGTTCAAAGCAATACAGACATACCTCAAGAAACAAGAAAAAAGTCAAATAAATAACCTAACTCTACACCTAAAGCTACTAGAAAAGGAAGAAATGAAGAACCCCAGGGTTAGTAGAAGGAAAGAAATCTTAAAACTTAGGGCAGAAATAAATGCAAAAGAAACAAAAGAGACCATAGCAAAAATCAACAAAGCCAAAAGCTGGTTCTTTGAAAGGATAAATAAAATTGACAAACCATTAGCCAGACTCATCAAGAAACAAAGGGAGAAAAATCAAATCAATAAAATTAGAAATGAAAATGGAGAGATCACAACAGACAACACAGAAATACAAAGGATCATGAGAGACTACTATCAACAATTATATGCCAATAAAATGGACAACATGGAAGAAATGGACAAATTCTTAGAAAAGTACAACTTTCCAAAAGTGGGCCAGGAAGAAATAGAAAATCTTAATAGATCCATCACAAGCATGGAAATTGAAACTGTAATCAGAAATCTTCCAGAAAACAAAAGGCCAGTTCCAAATGGCTTCACAGCTAAATTCTACCAAAAATTTAGAGAAGAGCTAACACCTATCCTACTCAAACTCTTCCAGAAAATTGCAGAGGATGGTAAACTTCCAAACTCATTCTATGAGGCCACCATCACCCTAATACCAAAACCTGACAAAGATCCCGCAAAAAAAGAAAACTACAGGCCAATATAACTGATGAACATAGGTGCAAAAATCCTTAACAAAATTCTAGCAATCAGAATCCAACAACACATTGAAAAGATCATACACCATGACCAAGTGGGCTTTATCCCAGGGATGCAAGGATTCTTCAATATCTGCAAATCAATCAATGTAATACACCACATTAACAAATTGAAAAATAAAAACCATATGATTATCTCAATAGAGGCAGAGAAAGCCTTTGACAAAATTCAACATCCATTTATGATAAAAAACTCTCCAGAAATCAGGAATAGAAGGAACATATCTCAACATAATAAAAGCTATATATGACAAACCCACAGCAAACATTATCCTCAATGGTGAAAAATTGAAAGCATTTCCTCTAAAGTCAGGAACACGACAAGGGTGCCCAGTTTCACCATTACTATTCAACATAGTTTTGGAAGTTTTGGCCACAGCAATCAGAGCAGAAAAAGAAATAAAAGGAATCCAAATTGGAAAAGAAGAAGTAAAACTCTCACTGTTTGCAGATGACATGATCCTTTACACAGAAAACCCTAAAGACTCCACCAGAAAATTACTAGAACTAATCAATGAATATAGTAAAGTTGCAGGATATAAAATCAACACACAGAAATCCCTTGCATTCCTATACACTAATAATTAGAAAACTGAAAGAGAAATTAAGGAAACAATTCCATTCACCATTGCAACGAAAAGAATAAAATACTTAGGAATATATCTACCTAAAGAAACCAAAGACCTATATATAGAAAACTATAAAACACTGGTGAAAGAAATCAAAGAGGACACTAATAGATGGAGAAATATACCATGTTCATGGATTGGAAGAATCAATGTAGTGAAAATGAGTATACTACCCAAAGCAATTTATAGATTCAATGCAATCCCTATCAAGCTACCAAAGGTATTCTTCACAGAGCTAGAACAAATAATTTCACAATTTGTATGGAAATACAAAAAGTCTCGAATAACCAAAGCAATCTTGAGAAAGAAAAATGGAACTGGAGGAATCAACCTACCTGACTTCAGGCTCTAGTACAAAGCCACAGTCATCAAGACAGTATGGTACTGGCACAAAGACAGAAATATAGATCAATGGAACAAAATAGAAAGCCCAGAGATAAATCCACGCACATATGGACACCTTATCTTGACAAAGGAGGCAAGAATATACAATGGATTAAAGACAATCTCTTTAACAAGTGGTGCTGGGAAAACTGGTCAACCACTTGCAAAAGAATGAAACTAGAGCAATTTCTAACACCATACACAAAAATAAACTCAAAATGAATTAAATATCTAAATGTAAGACCAGAAACTATAAAACTCCTAGAGGAGAACATAGGCAAAACACTCTCTGACATACATCACAGCAGGATCCTCTATGTCCCACCTCCCAGAATATTGGAAATAAAAGCAAAAATGAACCAATGGGACCTAATTAAACTTAAAAGCTTCTGCACAACAAAGGAAACTGTAAACAAGGTGAAAAGACAGCCTTCAGAATGGGAGAAAATAATAGCAAATGAAGCAACTGACAAACAACTAATCTCAAAAATATACAAGCAACTCCTACAGCTCAATTCCAGAAAAATAAATGACCCAAGCAAAAAATGGGCCAAAGAACTAAATAGACATTTCTCCAAAGAAGACATACAGATGGCTAACAAACACATTAAAAGATGCTCAACATCACTCATTATTAGAGAAATGCAAATCAAAACCACAGTGAGGTACAATTTCATGCCAGTTACAATGGCTGTGATCCAAAAGTCTACAAGCAATGAATGCTGGAAAGGGTGTGGAGAAAAGGGAACCCTCTTGCACTGTTGGTAGGAATGCAAACTAGTACAGCCACTATGGAGAACAGTGTGGAGATTCCTTAAAAAACTGGAAATAGAACTGCATTATGATCCAGCAATCCCACTGCTGGGTATACACACTGAGGAAACAAGAATTGAAAGAGACACGTGTACCCCAATGTTCATCGCAGCACTGTTTATAAAAGCCAGGACATGGAAGCAACCTTGAAGTCCATCAGCAGATGAATGGATAAGAAAGCTGTGGTACATATACACAATGGAGTATTACTCAGCCATTAAAAAGAATACATTTGAATCAGTTCTAATGAGGTAGATGAAACTGGAGCCTATTATACAGAGTGAAGTAAGCCAGAAAGAAAAACACCAACACAGTATACCAACACATATATATGGAATTTAGAAAGATGGTAACAATAACCCTGTATATGAGACAGCAAAAGAGACACTGATGTATAGAACAGTCTTTTGGACTCTGGGAGAGGGAGAGGGTGGGATGATTTGGGAGAATGGCATTGAAACATGTATAATATAATGTATGAAATGAATTGCTAGTCCAGGTTTGAGGCACAATACTGGATGCTTGGGGCTGGTGCACTGGGACGACCCAGAAGGATGGTATGGGGAGGGAGGAGGGCGGAGGGTTCAGGATGGGGAACACATGTATACCTGTGGTGGATTCATTTTGGTATATGGCAAAACCAATACAATATTGTAAAGTTAAAAAATAAAATAAAATAATAAAAGAAAAGAAGAAGGAAAAAAAAAGATGTAGTACATACATACAATGGAATATTACTCAGTCATACAAGAGAATGAAATAATGCCATTTACAGCAGCATGGATGGACCTAGAGTTTATCATACTGAGTGAAGTAACTCAGACAGAGAAAGATAAATATCATATGATATCATTATATATGGAATCTAAAAATTTGATATGAATGAACTTACTTTCAAGAAAGAAACAGAATCACACTTATGGTTACCAAAGGGGAGGGATAAATTAGGAGTTTGGTATTAACATATATACACTACTCTATATAAAGTAGGTAATCAATAAAAGCCTCTCTATATAGCATAGGGGACTCTATTCAATATTCTGTAATATCCTATATGGGAAGAGAATCTGAAAAAGAATGAATATACGTATAACTGAATCACTTTGCTATACACTTGAAATGAAAAAAACTCTGTAGATGGAATGGATAGCCTATCCCTTCTCCAGGGGATCTTCCTGACCCAGGGATTCAACCAGGGTCTCCTGCATTTCAGGCAGATTCTTTACCAGCTGAGCTACTAGGGAAGCCCTAAATCAACTATACTTCAACATAAAATAAAAACTAGATTAAATATTTTTTAAAGTTAAGGATATTGCATTATTATAAAAATATTTTATTTATAGCAATCACATTAATAAATTAAAGTGAATGGATAAAGGCCTTAATAAGAAGGTGTTTTATCAGATAAGATAGAGAAGCATGACCGAAGTATATGTTATCTATAAGGTATAAAGGCAAGTATAAATTGAAAGCAAAAGTATGTGAAAAGATGTCAGCCTTGGCCAACCCAACATGGAGAGGACAGAGATGGGGATATTTCACTCTCCACCACCCTCCTGCCCCTCCTGCCCACCCAGTCTGAGTCTGTGTCTGAAATTTTGTGGATCATGCAGAAGAAACTGAGGCAATAGTTACTTGACTGTATCTTGACCAAGGGCTTGTAGTACAAAGCCAGGCCAGTGTCATGCATTGCAATACTATGTAAACATAAGAACACTGATTAACTATATTATTAGCAAATGAACTAGTCATTATGAAAAGGAAAACTATCAGATACAAAGAGAGACATTTATAATGATAAAAGAGACAGTTTATCTCAAATGTAAAATCATAAAACTGTACAAAACTAGTAATAGAAATCCCTAACTAATGAAACAAAACTGGACAGAAACAGATACATTTAGAAATCTACTGTAGTAGGATATTTTCAAATCTCTCCCTGAGCAATGGAGATATAAACAAGAGAAGAAGCTTCACTTAATTAATGTTTATAGGCTACTCTAGCCAACAAAATGTGGATACATCAATAAAGCTATAGCAAATTATATATTGATAAAATAGTGTGTATCTCAGGAAAACATAGTTTATCTAATACTTAAAGAACAAACTAAGCAAATTTACAGCACTAACAGAAATTCCAAAAACAGATTGATTATACTTTTTGCAGCCAAAGATGGAGAAGCTCTATACAGTCAGCAGAAACAAGACTGAGAGCTAACTGTGGCTCAGATCATGAACTCCTTATTGCCAAATTCAGACATAAATTGAAGAAAGTGGGGAAAACCACTAGACCATTCAGGTATGATTTAAATCAAATCCCTTATGATTATACAGTGGAAGTGAGAAATAGATTTAAGGGACTAGATCTGATAGAGTGCCTGATGAACTAAGGACGGAGGTTCATGACATTGTACAGGAGACAGGAATCAAGACCGTCCTCAAGAAAAAGAAATGCAAAAAAGCAAAATAGTTGTCGGAGAAGGCCTTACAAATGGCCGAGAAAAGGAGAGAAGCTAAAGACAAAAGAAAACAGGAAAGATATACCCATTTGAATGCAGAGTTCCAAAGAAGAGCAACAATAGAGAAAAAAGTGTTCCTCAGTGATCAATGCAAAGAAATAGAGGAAAACAAGAGAATGGGAAACACTAGAGATATCTTCAAGAAAATTAGAGGTACCAAGGGAATATTTCATGAAAAGAAGGGCACAATAAAGGACAGAAATGGGATGGACCTAACAGAAGCAGAAGATATTAAGAAGAGGTGGCAAGAATACACAGAACTATACAAAAAGATCTTCATGACCCAAATAATCGTGATGGTGTGATCACTCACCTAGAGCCAGACATCCTAGAATGCAAAGCCATGGGACTTAAAAGCATCACTACAAACAAAGCTAGTGGAGGTGATGGAATTCCAGTTGAGCTATTTCAACTTTTAAAAGATGATGCTGTGCAAGTGCTGCACTCAATATGCCACAAATTTGGAAAACTCAGCAATGGCCACAGGACTGGAAAGAGTCAGTTTTCATTCCAATCCCAAGGAAAGGCAATGCAAAAGAATGATCAAACTACTGAGAGAGTGAATTCCTAGGCAGACTGATAAGAAGTCCAGGGTTCCCAAGGAGGAGAAAGGGATCTCGGGCTCTCAAAGTAGAAATAGGGGTCTGGAATTCTCAAGGAGGAGGAAAGGACAAACTTTTTTTGGGTCTGAATTTCTTAGTCTTAATCAATTACACAACTCAGTTTAAACTCTGTACTAGGGATTATACAACAACAATGTATCCTGCTTGAGGAAAGTTTCTTCTTCCTGAAAACCTTCTGGCTAATCCTGTTATCTTAAAATGTAAATTATGGGAATGGGTCTAATAAGATCTCTACAACTTCCAGACATTCTTCTGATTCATTGTAATAACTAAGTAAAAAGTATATAACTCTCTTGCTAACACTGGAGGCAGGGGGGAGGGGGGGCACTCTCCATCCCCCTTCTGATGTCTATTTCAGAAGCTTTCTCTATCTCTTTTATATTTTAATAAAACTTTATAACACAAAATCTCTGAGGGATCAAGCCTTGTCTCTGGCCCCGGATTGAATTCTTCTACTCCAGAGGCCAAGAATCCTGGTGTATTTTGTGGTTCAGCAACAATCTTTCACTACCCTACCATTGCACTCATCTTACATGCTAGTAAAGTAATGCTCAAAATTCTCCAAGCCAGCCTTCAGCAGTACTTGAACATGAACTTCCAGATGTTCAAGCTGGATTTAGAAAAGGCAGAGGAACCAGGGATCAAATTGCCAATATCTACTGCATCATAAAAAAACCAAGAGAGTCCCCGAAAAACACCTACTTCTGCTTTATTGACTATGCCAAAGCCTTTGACTGTGTGGATCACAACAAACTGTGAAAAGTTCTTAAAGTGATGGGAATACCAGACCACCTTACCTGCCTCCTGAGAAATCTGTATGCAGGTCAAGAAGCAACAGTTAGAACCGGACATGGAACAACAGACTGGTTCCAAACAGGGAAAGGATTAAGTCAAGTCTGTTTATGGTCACCCTGCTTATTTAACTTATATGCAGAGTGCATCATGGGAAATTCTGAGCTGGATGAAGCACAAGCTGGAATCAACATAGTCAGGAAAAATATCAATAACCTCAGATATTCAGGTGTTACCACCCTTTTAGCAGAAAGTGAAGAACTAAAGAGCCTCTTGATGAAAGTGAAAGAGGAGAGTGAAAAAGTTGGCTTAAAACAACATTCAGAAAAGTAAGATCATGGCATCCGGTCCCATCAGTTCATGGTAAATAGATGGAGAAACAATGGAAGCAGTGAGAGACTTTACTTTTCTGGGCTCCAAAATCACTGCAGATGATGACTGCAGCCATGAAATTAAAAGACGCTTGCTCCTTGGACAAAAAGTTATGATAAACCTAGACAGCATATGAAAAAGGAGAGATATGACTTTGCCAACAAAGGTCCGTCTAGTCAAAGCTATGGTTTTTGCAGTAGTCATGTATGGATGTGAGAGTTGGACTATAAACAAAGCTGAGTGCCAAAGAATTGATGCTTTTGAACTGTGGTGTTGGAGAAGACTCTTGAGAGTCCCTTGGACTGCAAGGAGATCCAACCCGTCCATCCTAAAGGAAATCAGTCTTGAATATTTATTGGAAGGAATGATGTTGAAGCTGAAACTCCAATACTTTGGCCACCTCATGCAAAGAACTGACTCCTTGAAAAGACCCTGTTGCTGGGAAGGATTGAAGTCAGGAGGAGAAGGGGACAACAGAGGGTGAAATGGTTGGATGGCCTCATCAACTCGATGGACATGAGTTTGAGTAAACTCTGGGAGTTGGTGATGGACAGGGAAACTTGGCATCCTGTAGACCCCAAGTCCATGGGGTCTCAAAGAGTTGGACATGACTGAGCGACTGAACTGAACTTTTATTTTTTTTAAATTAATTAACTTATTTAATTTGAAGCTAATTACTTTGCAATATTGTGTAGATTTTTGCCATACATTGATATAAATCAGCCATGAGTGTACATGTGTCCCTCCATCCTGAACCCCCACCCCTTTTCACTTCTGCCTCATATCCCTCAGGGTCATCCCAGTGCACTGGCTTTGAGTGCCCTGTTTCTTGCATTAAACTTGAATTGGTCATCTATTTCACATATGGTAATATACATGTTTTGATGCTACTACCTCAAATCATCACACCCTTGCCTTCTCCCACAGAGTCCAAAAGTCTGTTCTTTATATCTGTGTGTCTTGCTGTCTTGCACGTCGGATCACATTACTGTCTTTTAAAATTCCATATATATGTGTTAATATACTGTATGGGTGTTTTTCTTTCTGATATACTTCACTCTGTATAATAGGCTCCAGTTTTGTCCACTTCTTTGAAACTGACTCAAGTGCATTCTTTTTAATAGCTGAGTAATATTCCATTGTGTATATGTACCACAACTTTCTGATCTATTTGTCTGCCTATGGATATCTAAGTTGCTTCCATGTCCTAGCTATTGTAAATAGTGCTGAGATGAACATTGGGATACATGTGTCTCTTTCAAGTCTGGTTTCCTTGGTGTGTATGCACAGCAGTGGGATTGTTGGGTGTATGGCAGTTCTATTCCCAGTATTTTTAGGAATCTCCACACTGTTCTCCATAGCGGCTGTACAATTTTGCCTTCTCACTAACAGTTAAAGTGTAAGAGGATTCTCTTTCTCCACAATCTCTCCAGCATTTATTATTTGTAGACTTTTTTTGATAGAAGACTTTTGTAGACTTTTAAAGATAGCAGCCATTCTGACCAGCATGAGATGGTACCCCATTGTGGTTTTGATTTGGATTTCTCTGATAATGAGTGATGTTGAGCATCTTTTAATGTGTTTGTTAGCCATCTGTATGTCTTCTTTGGAGAAATGTCTGTTATTTCTTTGGCCCATTTTTTGATTGGGTGGGTCATTTATTTTTCTGGTATTGAGCTGCACGAGCTGCTTGTATATTTTGGAGATTCTTTGTCAGTTGCTTCGTTTGTTTATTATTTTCTCCCATTCTAAAGGCTGTCTTTTCACCTTGCCTATAGTTTCCATCATTGTGCAAAAGCTTTTAAGTTTAATTAGGTCCCATCTGTTTATTTTCACTTTTTGTCCATTACTCTGGGAGGTAGGTCATAGAGGATCTTTGACCTCTGTAATTTATTTCAGAGAGTGTTCTGCCTATGTTTTCCTCTAGGAGTCTTATAGTTTCTGGTCTTACATTTGGATCTTTAATTCATTTTGGGATTATTTTTGTGTATGGTGTTAGAAAGTGTTCTAGTTTCATTCTTTTCCAGGTGGTTGAACAGTTTTCCCAGCATCACTTGTTAAAGAGACTGTCTTTTTTCTATTGTATATTTTTGTCTCCTTTGCCAAAGATAAGGTGGCCATAGGTGTGTGGATTTATTGCTGGGCTTTCTATTTTTTCCCCATTGTTCTATACTTCTGTCTTTGTGCCAGTACCATACTGTCTTGATGACTGTAGCTTTGTAGCATAGTCTGAAGTCAGGCAAGTTGATTCCTCCAGTTCCATTCTTCTTTCTCAAGATTGTTTTGGCTATTTAAGTTTTTTTTTTGTGTTTACACAAAAATTGTGAAATTTTGTGTTCTAGTTCTGTGAAAAATACCATTTTAGCTTGACAGGGATTGCATTGAATCTATAGATTGCTTTGGGTAGTATATCTATTTTCCCTATACTGATTCTTCCTATCCATGAACATGGTATATTTCTCCATCTATTTGTGTCATCTTTCATTTCTTTCATCAGTGATTTAGAGTTTTCTATATATAGGTGTTTTATTTCTTTAGGTAATTTATTCCTAAGTATTATATTCTCCTAGTTGGAATGGTGAATGGGCTTATTTCCTTAATTTCTCTTTTTGTCTTCTCATTGTTGGTGTATAGGAAAGCAAAGAATTTCTATGTATTAATTTTATATTGTGAAACTTTACTATATTTACTGATTAGCTCTAGTAATTTTCTGATGGTGTCTTTAAGGTTTTCTATGTAGAGGATCATGTCGTCTGCAAACAGTGAGACTTTTACATCTTATTTTCCATTCTGGATTCTTTTATTTATTTTTCTTCTCTGACTGCTGTGGTTAAAACTTCCAAAACTATGTTGAATAGTAGTGGTGAGAGTGGGCACCCTTGTCTTGCTCCTGACTTTAGGGGAAATGCCTTCAATTATTTGCCATTGAGGATAATGTTTGCTCTGGTTTTAATCATATATGGCATTTATTTTGTTGAGATATGTTCCTTCTGTGCCTGCTTTCTGGAGAGATTTTATCATAAATGGGTATGGAGTCTTGTCAAAGTCTTTCTCTGCATCTATTGAGATAATATTTTTATTTTTATCTTTCAATTTGTTAATGTAGTGTATTACATTGATTTGCGAAAATTGAAGAATCCTTGCGATAAAGCCCACTTGGACTTGATATATGATCTTTTAAATACATTGTTGGATTCTGTTTGCTAGAATTTTGTTGAGGATTTTTGCATCTCTGTTCATCAGTGATATGGGCCTGCAGTTTTCTTTTCTTGTGGCATCTTTGTCTGGTTTTGGTATTAGGGTGATGGTGGCCTCCATAGAAAATGTTTGGGAGTTTACCTTTCTCTGCAGTTTTCTGGAAGAACTTGAGTAAGATAGGTGTTAGCTCCTCTCTAAATTTTTGGTAGACTTCACCTGTGAAGCCGTCTGGTCCTGGGGTTTTGTTTTTTGGAAGATTTTTGATTACACTTTTGATTTCTGTGCTTGTGATGGGTATGTTAAGATTTTCTATTTGTTCTTGGTTCAGTTTTGGAAGGTTATTCTTTTCTAAGAATTCATCCATTTCTTCCAAGTTGTTCATTTTATTGACCTATAATTACTGATAGTATTTTCTTATGATCCTTTGTATTTCTGTGTTGTTTGTTGTTATTTCTCCATTTTCATTTCTAATTTTTCTGAACTGAACTTAATGATGCAGGATTAAATATCCATTCAGACTAAACATCTTTTGTTTTCTGAAAAAATGCTGTTAAGAACACAGAAATAGTATGTGTGTATATATATATATATGTGTGTGTGTGTGTGTGTGTGTGTGCAAGTGTGTGTATTCAGTATTTATATCTGACAAAGTATTTTAATTCTAAATATATAAATAATTATTATATATCAACAATGGACAAAATTTTTAAACATACACTTCAGAATAGAAAACATTTGTGTGGCCCACAAGCATGTTAAAAGATGCTTGATACCATTGGTTACCAGGAAATTTCAAATAAAATTACAGTGAGATAAAACTGAAGATTCCATAGAATGGCTAGATTTTTAAAGACTGGCAACACCAAATATGAGTGGCAACCTAAAGTGTCTGGGGACCTTTTAGATGGCTTATGGTGCAACCACAATTTGGAAATGTTTTCACATATCTTTTGACACACTCTTAGATGTCATTAACCCAATTTTAGTCTTTGTTATTTGCTCAAAAGGAACTCAAGTAAAATATTCTAATGACAAAATAGAGAAGGAAAAATAAAAATATCCTCAAGAATACTTGTACAGAAATACTTAGAAAAACTTAAAACTAGTCCCTCATTGGAGACAAATCAAAGACATATGAATAGCAAAATGGGCAACCAAATTTCAGTTCATTCATGCAGTGGAATTCTCTACAAAAATATAAATAATGTATGATACACTCCACATATGATTAGAACACATACATATTATATTGGGAGAAAAAAGTTAGAAATCAAAGAATAAACACTGTATGGTTCCTTTTGTATGAACCTCTTGTTTACTCACTATTGTTGTGTCTGGACTCTTTTGTAGCACCATGGACTGTAGCCTGCCAGGCTACTCTGTCCATGGCATTTCTCACACAAAAGTACTGGAGTGGGTTGCCATTTGTTTCTCCAGGGGATCTTCCTGACCCAGGGATTGAACACACATCTCCTGCATTAGCAGACATTCTTTACCACTGAACCTCCAGGGAAGCCCATATGAACCTCTAGGGAAAGCAAAATGAATTCACAGTGGTAGAATTCAAAACAGTGATTGATTGGTTGCCTTTGTTGAATAAGGATTGACTGGAACAGGAAACTTTCAATATTGATGTTTTTAATATCTTGGTTAAGGTAGTGGTTACTCTGGTTTATGTATTTATCAAGACTAATGGAATTAGCCCTTTACAATGGTGCATTTTGCAGCACATTTTACTTCTAAAATAGAAAGAAAAAAAAAAGAAAGCTTTAAAAGGTTAGAAAAATCAGATGAAACTACGATGGTAGAAGGCAGCAGAAAAAGTTTAATGAGACCCTAGAAAAGCAGAACACCTAAGTAAAAACATATTTCCAAATTGAGAAATAGAAATAAAAAATTTTTGCAGTTGTTAAAATAAAAAACAAATGATAACCAGACTTAAAATTCCTTGGAGCAATGAAACCAGTTTAGTCATACAAACAAAGCTTAATTTAGCTTATTTTGCAAGAATAACTCGACCAGATCATTTCTTGTTTATGCCTACAGAAATCATAAGCAAAACTTAAACTGCTTCTCCAAAGTAATTTGAAATAACCACTAGCCAATTCCCTGTAATTAATTTTATTTTTCTAATACTATAACCAACAACTGTGGAAACAAACAGTGCCTGCTTTCTCACTATATGAACTACCTTATAACAGTAGTCCCTAAGCTTCGTTCCTCATTCCTTCCTTCCGTCATTTTGGCTCGAGTGCTCCTGATTTGTGAGCTGTCTTTTTGGTGTGTGCACAGTAAGCTTACTCCTTGGAAGGAAAGTAATGACCAGCCCAGATAGCATATTGAAAAGCAGAGATGTTACTTTGCCAACAAAGGTCCGTCTAGTCAAGGATATGGTTTTTCCTGTGGTCATGTATGGATGTGAGAGTTAGACTGTGAAGAAAGCTGAGTGCCGAAGAATTGATGCTTTTGAAGTGTGGTGTTGGAGAAGACTCTTGAGAGTCCTTTGGACTGCAAGTAGATCCAACCAGTCCATTCTAAAGGAGATCAGCCCTGGGATTGCTTTGGAAGGAATGATGCTAAAGCTGAAACTCCAGTACTTTGGCCACCTCATGTGAACAGTTGACTCATTGGAAAAGACTCTGATGCTTGGAGGGATTGGGGGCAGGAGGAACAGGGGACGACAGAGGATGAGATGGCTAGATGGCATCACTGACTTGATGGACCTGAGTCTGAGTGAACTCCTGGAGTTGGTGATGGACAGGGAGGCCTGGCATGCTGCAATTCATGGGGTCGCAAAGAGTCGGACATGACTGAGTGACTGAACTGAGCTGAACAGTAAACTTTTAACTATTTTCTACGTTGGTGATTCACTGGCTTTATTTCTGTTATTTCTGAAGATTTCACACAACTGAAAATCTGACATAAAAAAAACAAACTTTTGACCTAATATAAAATACTTAATACCAGGCAGTTGGACCTTGCAAATGGAATTCTGGAACTGGATTTCAATTCCACTGCACTCAATCATATGGTCATAAAGATCCCTTGCCAATAGCAAGCAGAGGAGTAGTGATCCATGGTAAGCTATGGTATCAGTATTCCTAAGATTTACATATATGTTAAATTTGGAAGAGATCCAGGATGAGAGCAATTGTTTTATAAAAATTGAGGAATTGGCTGGCTCTTGTTGTCACTGAGACTTGGAATTTCCACTGTCTTGGCGACTTTCCTGGTGGCTCAGATGGTAAAGCGTCTTCTTGCAATGCAGGAGACCTGGGTTTAACTCCTGGGTTGGGAAGATCCCCTGAAGAAGGAAATGGCAACACACTCCAGTACTCTCACCTGGAAAATCCCATGGACAGAGGAGCCTGGTAGGCTATAGTCCATGGGGTCGCAAAGAGTTGGACACGACTGAGTGACTTCACTTTCTTTCTTTATTTGCTGTCACTGAAATGCAGAAAAGAGAAAATAACATCATCAGATCAGCCATTCATCAAGGTAAGATGAAACTCCTCTATACAAGGCAATGTACCCTATCTCTTGAAGTAAAAGTTTTTTCTTTAGTCTCCCAGGTCTTTCTTGAGTTTCTAAGGGCTGGCTCAAGAGTTAATGATTAGGAAATGTGAAGACATGAAACAAAGAATAGCTGTTGGGTTAGGACACTGATAACAATTTAGACCATAACCATTCATATAGAAGAAAACTTCTATAAACACCAAACTTGGAGTTCACTGAAAGATAGAGATAAAGGTCTGACACACAGTATTAAGTTTGTTCTTACAGGAAGCAGACCCCACCAGAAGAAATTGCTGACTGCAAGCACAGGAACCCTAGACTTGTTGAAATTAGACTGATGATCCTCAAAACTTCACCTTGATGCCAACCAACACAATATTTATGTATAAGCTGATCACACACCTTGCAGCTCCCTCCTTCCTACTGCCTTTAAAACTCCTTCCCTGAAAGCCATCAGGAAGTTTGTGTCTTTTGAGCATGGGCTGCACTTTTTTCCTTGCTTGGTGCCCTGTATTAAATACTGTATTTTTCCTTCACCACACAAAAAAAGGAAAGTTGGATTTCTTAGATGACAGGGAATTCACCATGTGGAATTAAAACATGTGTTGCTGTTGTTCACGAAAGAAAGTGAACAATAAAATCCACCTAAGTCTTCTCTCTTCAAAATAAAATGTTTCCCACATTAAATTATGCAGAGTGTTTCATTGTCTCTACCTTTTATTCTGAAACTTGTCACATGTATTAAGATCCTCAGTAGATAAGAGAAACTTTTACTTCATGGGAATTGTCCTACTTAAAAGAATGAAAACTTACAGTTTCAGAAGAATAAAGATAGCAATTTGTCTCATATGTATAGAAAGTGTTCCATATAAAGAGTTTATAATATTTATAGCTTCATACTTGCTTTTCCATCCTTTCATATGCACATTAAGTTGTTTATACAATACAAAGCATATTAAAGAACACTTTTTGAGTTATAGGAGATGAATGCATTTACCTCCATTTCTATAGATATGATCGTCTACTCAAGTCCTAGGACTATAAGTGACATACTTATAATATGGTTAGATTAAGTGGCATAAAATAATTGTATAAATTGAAACTATCACTTCTCTAACTTTTCAACATTAAAATGGCAGATATGAATATGAGAAAATAGTTATTTTTCCTTAGCACTCTGAGTTATCTTTAGAGGCAGGGGTATTGCATTTATAGAACATGTGTTTACATTGAAATTAGGCAGAAAATCAAGAGCTTTGCATTTAGGTGTGAGAGCTTATCTGTATTAGTACACTTTGTTCTTCCATTCTTGTCTGAAGTTATGAAAAATAAACTAAGCCAAGCAAACAAAGACAAAAAATAAATCAGGAAAAATAAAAATGAAATAAAGTATCAGAATATACATTATCCATACAAAAATAAAGACTTTACAAAAGGCCTGACAAGGTTGAATCTCTAAATAAAAACATTGAAAATGTAAGGGATGTAAATAATCATCCCTCACAATAGAAAACCCTAAAAATTAATGTTAGATTTCTTGGGGAATGTAGACTACACAGTTTTTCCTGACGTGAAACTTCAAAAGTGTGTTGTATAGAACCATTTTTTTTTTTTTTTATATAGAACCATTTGCTAAGCTATTATGACTTCTCTGTTTGGCTTGTTGCAGAAGATGTATATATATATGTGATAGCTTATAGTGAACAATGTTAGATTCATGATCTCCAAAGAACATTTAGCTTCGGGATCAGGGACCAGGCATGATCACTCAGAGCTTTTGTGTAGCAGAGTTTTATTAAATTATGAAAAGGGAGAGAGAAAGTTTCTGATATAGACATCTGAAGGGGGATGGAGAGTGCCCCTTCCCCCCATTGTTAGTCTTATCCAGGCCTTACATACTTTTACCAGACCCACTCCTACAAAATACATCTTAAATTAACAAAATTAGAGCTAAGAATAGAAAGGTCTTACTAGACCCACTCCCACCATATAAGTCTTAAATTAACAAGATTAGTCAGAAGGTTTTTTATAAGAAGAAACAAGTCCTCAAGCAAGATACATTGTTATACTGACAAGACAAAGCATTGTGGGGGAAAAAAAAAAAAAAAAACAAACAACAACAGTTTGTCCTTTTCTCCTCCTCAAGAGCCCTGGACCCCTTTCTCCTTGAGAGCCCCAGACTCCTTATCAACCTACCTAAGGATTAGCTCTCCCATATGGTTGCTTCTTTCTTTTAACCATGTGCTTTAATCATCTTTCTTAAGGGTAGGAGTGTATGAATATGTTTTAATTTATAAATGATAACTACTTACATTAAATATAAATAAGAAAATGACCAACCTGATTGGCTGTACTGGAAAGTAGAGGAGTGAAGGGGAAAAGTAGAGATGAAAACACAAGAGATATAAGTAAATATATTTTGTCATTTTTGATATGTTTACATACTAAAGATGGTGTGGTTGCTTTCCTTTTAAAACTACACAGGAAGTGCTATTTACAGGTAATCTTATTTGAAAAGAGTATTGAAATATCATAAGAATTTTGATAATGCTATTGTTCAATGTATATATTTATTTTTTCATTATTATGACAATGAATATTTTTCAGCCTATAGGAAGAAAAGTTCACAGACAGCATATTTCTGCATTTGTTTTAAAATACTGGGCAGTTTTCTTTAAATATTATATAAGATTCATAATGTAGTAAATTTAGTCTGAAAAATATAATATGCAAATGTAGGAAGTCAAGAAACACCTGGAGTAACAGGCAAATTTGGCCTTGGAGTACAGAATGAAGCAGGGCTAAGACTAATAGAGTTTTGCCAAGAGAACACACTGGTCATAGCATACACCATCTTCCAACAATACAAGAGAAGGCTCTACACAGGGACATCACCAGATGCTCAAATCGAAACCAGATTGATTCTATTCTTTGCAGCCAAAGATGGAGAAGCTCTATACAGTCAAGAAAAACAAGACTGGGAGCTGACTGGGGCTCAGATCATGAACTCCTTATTGCCAAATTCAGACTTAAAATGAAGAAAGTGGGGAAAACCACTAGACCATTCAGCTATGACCTAAATCAAATCCCTTATGATTATACAGTGGAAGTGAGAAATAGATTTAAGGGACTAGATCTGATAGACAGAGTGCCTGATGAACTATGGACGGAAATTCATGACATTGTACAGGAGACAGGGATCAAGACCATCCCCATGGAAAAGAAATGCAAAAAAGCAAAATGGCTGTCTGAGGAGGCCTTACAAATTGCTGTGAAAAGAAAAGAAGCGAAAAGCAAAGGAGAAAAGGAAAGATATAAGCATCTGAATGCAGAGTTCCAAAGAATAGCAAAGAGAGATAAGAAAGCTTTCCTCAGTGATCAATGCAAAGAAATAGAGGAAAACAACAGAATGGGAAAGACTAGAGATCTCTTCAAGAAAATTAGAGATACCAAGGGAACATTTCATGCAAAGATGGGCTCGATAAAGGACAGAAATGGTATGGACCTAACAGAAGCAGAAGATATTAAGAAGAGGTGGCAAGAATACACAGAAGAAGTGTACAAAAAAGAGCTTCAAGACCCAGATAATCACGATGGTGTGAATACTCACCTAGAGCCAGACATCCTGGAATGTGAAGTCAAGTGGGGCTTAGAAAGCATCACTATGAACAAAGCTAGTGGAGGTGATGGAATTCCAGTTGAACTATTTCAAATCCTGAAAGATGCTGCTGTGAAAGTGCTGCACTCAATATGCCAGCAAATTTGGAAAACTCAGCAGTGGCCACAGGACTGGAAAAGGTCAGTTTTCATTCCAATCCCAAAGAAAGGCAATGGAAAAGAATACTCAAACTACTGCACAATTGCACTCATCTCACACACTAGTAAAGTAATGCTCAAAATTCTCCAGGCCAGGCTTCAGCAATACGTGAACCGTGAACTTCCAGATATTCAAGCTGGTTTTAGAAAAGGCAGAGGAACCACGGATCAAATTGCCAACATCCGCTGGATCATGGAAAAAGCAAGAGAGTTCCAGGAAAACATCTATTTCTGCTTTATTGACTATGCCAAAGCCTTTGACTGTGTGGATCTCAATAAACTATGGAAAATTCTGAAAGAGATGGGAATACCAGACCACCTGACCTGCCTCTTGAGAAACCTATATGCAGGTCAGGAAGCAACAGTTAGAACTGTACATGCGACAACAGACTGATTCTAAAAGGAAAAGGAGTACTTCAAGTCTGTGTATTGTCACCCTGCTTATTTAACTTACATGCAGAGTACATCATGAGAAATGCTGGGCTGGAAGAAGCACAAGCTGGAATCAAGATTGCCGGGAGAAATCTCAATAACCTCAGATATGCAGATGACACCACCCTATTGCAGATAGTGAAGAGGAATTAAAAAGCCCCTTGATGAAAGTGAAAGAGCAAATTGTAAGCCTTTTTAATTCACAGAAAAAAAAAAAAAAAAGTGAAAGAGCAGAATGAAAAAGTTGGCTTAAAGCTCAACATTCAGAAAACGAAGATCATGGCATCTGGTCCCATCACTTCATAGGAAATAGATGGGGAAACAGTGTCATACTTTATTTTTCTGGGCTCCAAAATCACTGCAGATGGTGATTTTAGCCATGAAATTAAAAGACGCTTACTCCTTGGAAGGAAAGTTATGACCAACTTAGATAGAATATTTAAAGGTGGAGACATTACTTTGTCAACTAAGGTCTGTCTAGTCAATGCTATGGTTTTTCCAGTGGTCATGTATGGATGTGAGAGTTGGACTATAAAGAAAGCTGAGCACAGAAGAATTGATGTTTTTGAACTGTGGTGTTGGGAATCCCTTGATTTTCCCTTCAGAGTCCCTTGGACTGCACGGAGATCCAGCCAGTCCATCCTAAGAGACACTGTTGTGTAGAACAGTCCTCTCTCTGTGGGAGAGGGAGAGGGTGGGATGATTTGGGAGAATGGCATTGAAACATGTATAATATCATATATGAAACGAGTCGCCAGTCCAGGTTCTATGCAGGATACTGGATGCTTGGGGCTGGTGCACTGGGATGACCCAGAGGGATGGTATGGGGAGGGAGGAGGGAGGAGGGTTCAGGATGGGGAACACATGTATACCTGTGGTGGATTTTTTTGATATATGGCAAAACCAATACAATATTGTAAATTTAAAAAATAAAAAAAAATAAATGGGATCAGACATGGATGTTCACTGGGAGGACTGATGTTGAAGCTGAAACTCCAATACTTTGGCCACCTGATGTGAGAAGCTGACTCATTTGAAAAGAGCCTAATGCTGGGAAAGATTGAGGGCAGGAGGAGAAGGGGATGACAGAGGATGAGATGTTTGGAAGGCATCACTGACTCAATGGACATGAGTTTGGGTAAACTCTGGGAGTTGCTAATGGAGAGGGAGGCCTGGCATGCTGCAGTTCATGGGGTCAGAAAGAATCAGACATGACTGAGCGACTGAACTGAACTGAAACTGCGGTAGACCAGGCTTCCCTGTTCTTTACTATCTCCTGATGTTTGCTCATATTCATGCCCATTGAGTCGGTGATGGTATCTAACCATCTCATCTTATGAGACACCCTTCTTTTTTGCTTTCAATCTTTCCCAATGAGTTCGCTCTTTGCATGAGGTGGTCAAAATGTCAGAGCTTCAGCTTCAAGCAATAGTCCTTCAAATGAATATTCAGGGTTGATTTCCTATACGATTGACTTATTTTATTTCCTTGCTGTCCAAGGGACTCGAGTTTTCTCCTGCACCAAAATTCTAAAGCATCAAATCTTTGGCACTCTTTAAGCTTCAACCCTCATATCTGTACATGACTATTGGATAAAAAGTATATAAAAAAAGTATAGCTTTGACTATACAGACTTTTGTTGGCAAAGCAATGTCTCTGCTTTAATATGTTACCTAGGTTTGTTATATCTTTCCTTTCAAGAAAGAAACGTCTTTTAATTTCAAAACTGCAGTCATTGTCAACTGTGATTTTAGTGCCCCCCAAAATAAAATATGTTATTGCTTCCCATTGTTTCCCCATCTATTTGCCTTGAAATGATAGGAACAGATGCCATGATCTTAGTTTTTTTAGTGTTAAGCTTTAAGCCAGCTTTTTCACTCTCCCTGTTCACCCTCAACAAGAAATCTTTAATTACTCTTCCCTTTCTGCCATTAGTGTGGTATCATCTGCACATCTGAGGTTGTTGACATTTTTCCCAGCAATCTTGATTGCAACTTGTGATTCATCCAGCCTGGCATTTCACATGGTGTAATCTGCATCATATAAGTTGAATAAGCAGGGTGACAATATACAGGCTTGTTTTCCTCCTTTCCCAATTTTGAACCAGTCAGTTTTGCCATATTTGGTTCTAATTGCTGCTTCTTGACCCACAACAGATTTCTCAGGAGACAGATAAGGTGATCTAGTATTCCCATCTCTTTAAGAATTTCCCACTTTTGTTGTGAGCTACACAGTCAAAGGCTTTAGCATAGTCAGTGAAGCAGAAGTAGATATTTTCCTGGAATTCCCTTGCTATCTCTATGATCCAAGAAATATTGGCAATTTGATCTCTGGTTCTTCTGCTTTTTCTAAATTCAGCTGAGAGTTCTCAGCTCACCTATTGCTGAAGCCTGTCTTGAAGGATTTTCAGCATAACCTTTCTAACATGTGAAATGAGTGCAATTGCACAGTAGGTTGAACATTCTTTGACATTGCCTTTAATTGGAATCGGAATGAAAACTGACCTTTCCAGTCTTGTGGTTTCTGCTGAGTTTCCCCAAAATGCTGGCATATTGAGTGCAGCACTTTAACAGCATCATCTTTTAGAATTTGAAACAGCTCAACTGGAATTCCACCACCTCTACTACTTTGTTTGTAGTGATGTTTCCTAAGACCCACTTGACTTCACTTTCAGGATGTCTGTCCCTGGTGGCTCAACAGTAAAGTTATCCACTTGCAATGCAGGAGACCCAGGTTTGATCACTAGGTCAGGAAGATCCCCTGGAGAAAGGAATGGCAACCCACTCCAGTATTCTTGCCTGGAGAATCCCATGAACAGAGGAACATGGCAGTCCATAGTGTCACAAAGAATCATATAGAACTGAGTGAATATACACACATGCATATGAGTAACCATTAAGGTTATTTGGGTCATTAAGACTTTGTGCATAGTTCTGTGTACTCTTGCCACCCCTTCTTGATTTCTTCTGCTGCTGTTAAGTCCTTACCATTTCTGTCCTTTATCATGCCCATCCTTGCTTGCCATGTTCCCTTGATGTCTCCAATTTTATTGAAGAGGCCTCTATTTTTTCCCATTCTTTTGTTTTCCTCTACTTTGCATTGTTCATTTAAGAAAGACTTCCTGTCTCTCCTTTCTATTCTCTGGAACTCTTTCAGTTGGGTATATATTTCCTTTTATTCCTTGCCTTTTGCTTCTCTTCTTTCCTCAGTTATTTGTAAAACCTCCTCAGACAACCATTTTTGCCTTCTTGCATTTCTTCTCGGGGATGATTTTGGTAACTGCCTCCTGTACAATGGTATGAACATTAATCCATAGTTCCTCAAACACTCTGTTTACCAGATATAATCCCTTGAATCTATTCATCACTTCCACTGTATAATCATAAGGGATTTGATTTAGGTTATACCTCAATGGCCTAGTGGTTTTCCATACTTTCTTCAATTTAAGCTTAAATTTTGCAGTAAGTGTTAATGATCTGAGCCACAATCAGCTCAAAGTCTTATTTTCTGCTGACTGTATAGAGTTTCTTCATCTTCAGCTGCAAAGGATATAATCAATCTGACTTCAGTATTGACCATTTTGCAGAAAAATATGGCTATTTTGTTAGTTGATAAGGCAGCATACATGTCTGTTTCCTTGACATTAGATGTATGGGGAAATAGAAATGGCACATGCTTTATTAAGTGGTGCTCAGCTGCTTAATCTCAGGGAATGAATGATTAGAAATGCAAAAGCCTATTTCATTCTGATATTGCAACTTGAAATCCCCATGAATCTCATCTCTTAAAACATAATACAGTATCACATTGGTCAGAATGCCCATCATACAAAAATCTACAAACAGATGCTGGAGAGAGTGTGAAGAAAACCCAATCCTCTTGCACTGTTCATGGGAATATACATTGATACAGCTACTATAGAGGACAATATGGAGATTCCTTAAAAAAAAAAAAAAGAAAGCTAAGAGTAAAAGTATCATATGACCCAACAATCCCATTACTGGGCATATACCCTGAGAAAACCAAAACTGAAAAGACACATGTATCCCAGTGTTCATTGTGGCACTATTTACAATAACTAGGATGTGGAAGCAACTTAGATGTCCATTAGCAGATAAGCAGATACAGAGCTGTGGTATATATATACAATGGAATATTACTCAGCCAAAGAAAGGAAAGCATTTGAGTAGGTTTTAATGAGGTAGATGAACATAGAGCCAATTATACAGAGTGAAGTTAATCCGAAAGAGAAAAACAAATACATACTAATGCATGTATAAGGAATCTAGAAAGATGGTATTGATGAGCCTGTATGTGGGGTGGCAATGAGAACATGGAGACATAGAGAACAGATTTGTAGACATGGAGTTGTAGGGGGAAAAGGAGAGGGTGGGATGAATGGAGAGAGTAGCATGGGAATATTTACACTACTTCATGTAAAATAGATACTCAGTGGGAATTTGCTGTAAGATTCAGGGAACTCAAACCGGGGCTCTGTGACAACCTAGAAGGGTGGGATGGCATGGAAGTGTATACATACATACATATACATATGTATATATATATACACACACACACAGACCTATGGGTGATTCCTATTGATGTATGGCAGAAACCAGCACAATATTGTGAAGCAATTATCTTTCAATTAAAAATAAATTAAAATGTTAAGAAACATAATAACACAATCAGAAAGAAATGGAGAGCATGAATTTCTCAGTCAGTAATGAAAGAGCAAGCGTATGATTCAGTTGACAAAAGTACTATAAATATAGTACTTTGAAAACGTGATCACCAGATGAGCTATCATATTTCTTTTTTGTTTTCCTTATTATCTAAATCGTTTGGGGGTGATGCATTTCACTGTTCCATGTGCTTAATTTTTCACAAGCCATTCTATTACCACATTTATTTGTCTAAACTTCTGTAGATTAGGGTGGATATAAAAATATAATTATCTCCTTGAATTTTAATTCTAAAATTTTCTTCTGCAACCTATACAATTACCAGCACTCTGCTAGAAAGAGCTTCTTTGATCCAATGGAACTTTTTTTTTTGGAACTTATTTTTAACTTATTTAATTATTTTACTTAATATTATTTCCATGTAAGTTAATATAGTCATACTAACAAGCTTCCTGATGTTCAAGCTGGTTTTAGAAAAGGCAGAGGAACAAGAGATCAAATTGCCAACATCCACTGGATCATGGAAAAAGCAAGAGAGTTCCAGAAAAACATCTATTTCTGCTTTATTGACAATGCCAAAACCTTTGACTGTGTGGATCACAATAAACTGTGGACAATTCTGAAAGAGATGGGAATACCAGACCACCTGTCCTGCCTCTTGAGAAATCTGTATGCAGGTCAGGAAGCAACAGTTAGAAGTGGACATGGAACAGACTGGTTCCAAATAGGAAAAGGAGTATGTCAAGGCTGTATATTGTCACCCAGCTTATTTAACTTATATGCAGAGTACATCATGAGAAACGCTGGGCTGGTGGAAGCACAAGCTGGAATCAAGATTGCATGGAGAAATATCAATAACCTCAGATATGCAGACGACACCACCCTTATGGCAGAAAGTGAAGAGGAACTAAAAAGCCTCTTGATGAAATTGAAGGTGGAGAGTGAAAAAGTTGGCTTAAAGCTCAACATTCAGAAAACGAAGATCATAGCATCCGGTCCCATCACTTCATGGGAAATAGATGGGGAAACAGTGTCAGACTTTATTTTTCTGGGCTCCAAAATCACTGCAGATGGTGATTGCAGCCATGAAATTAAAAGACTCTTACTCCTTGGAAGGAAAGTTATGACCAACCTAGATAGCATATTCAAAAGCAGAGACATTGTTTTGCCAACAAAGGTCCTTCTAGTCAAGGCTACGGTTTTTCCAGTGGTCATTTATGGATGTGAGAGTTGGACTGTGAAGAAGGCTGAGTGCCGTAGAATTGAAGCTTTTGAAGTGTGGTGTTGGAGAAGACTCTTGAGAGTCCCTTGGACTGCAAGGAGATCCAACCAGTCCATTCTGAAGGAGATCAGCCCTGGGATTTCTTTGGAAGGAATGATGCTAAAGCTGAAACTCCAATACTTTGCCCACCTCATGCGAAGAGCTGACCCATTGAAAAAGACTCTGATGCTGGGAGGGATTGGGGACAGGAGGAGAAGGGGACGACCGAGGATGAGATGGCTCGATGGCATCACTGACTCGATGGACATGATTCTGAGTGAACTCGGGGAGTTGGTGATGGACAGGGAGGCCTGGCGTGCTGTGATTCATGGGGTCGCAAAGAGTCGGACATGACTGAGTGACTGAACTGAACAAAACCATTTCAACTTTCTTTCTTTAGCACTTTAAATCTTTAATACTCTTGCCATTTTAATATTAACCACTCTTGTCTGGAGGAATCCTTTTTTTTTTCCTTTTACAGTATAGGTTGTGTAATCCAGTAACTTGATACATTTCAGTAAATTTTTTTTTTTATATAGTGCTGTCAACAAGTTGCTCGAGGGAAAAACAGACAAAATTATTTGAACATATTATTTGTGAATTATGCTGATGATCACGAATGGTAATCTGTGAACAATTGTTCTTGCCTCTTGGCCCAGTATCTGGCCTCTAGCTGCTCTCTGTCTGGAAGTCATTAAGTTGAAGAACCAACATATCCTTTCCTGCTGTTCAGTTGCTAAGTCCTGTCAGACTCTTTGTGACCCCATGAACTGCAGCATGCCAGGCTTCCCTGTCCTTCACTATCTTCCAGGGTTTACTCAGACTCATGTGCATTGAGACAGTAATGCCATCCAATCATCTAATGTTCTGCAGCCTCGTCTCCTTCTGCCCTCAATCTTTCCCAGCATCAGGGCCTTTTCCAATGAGTTGGCTCTTTGCATCAGGTGGAGGATTGGAGCATCAACCTCAGCATCAGTCCTTTCAATAAATATTCAGAATTGATTTTCTTTAGGATTGACTGGTTTGATTTTCTTGCAGTTCAAGGGATGCTCAAGAGTGTTCTCCAACATCACAGTTCAAAAACAAATTCTTTACTGCTCAGCCTTCTTTATGGTCCAACACTCACATCCATACATGACTACTGGAAAAACCATAGCTTTAACTAGACAAACCTTTGTTGGCAAGTAATGTCTCTGCTTTTTAATACACTATCTAGGTTTGTCATAGATTTTCTTCCAAGGAGCAAGGGTCTTTTAATTTCATGGCTGCAGTTGCAATCTGCAGAGATTTTGGAGCCCAGAAAAATAAAGTCTGTTACTGTTTCTATCATTTCCCCATCTACTTGCCATGAAGTGATAGGACCAGATGCCATGATCCTCAATTCCTGAATACTGAGTTTTGAGCCAGCTTTTTCACTCTGCTCTTTCACCATCAAGAGACTCTTTACTTCTTGTTCACTTTCTGCCATAAGGGTGGTGCATACCTTATGCATATATCTGAGCATATATTATGCATATCTGCATATCTGAGGTTATTGATATTTCTCCCAGCAATCTTAATTCCAGCTTGTGCTTCATCTAGCTTGGCATTTTGCATCATGTACACTGCATAGAAATTAAATAAGCAGGGTGACAGTATACACCCTTGACATACTCCTTTCCCAATTTGGAACCAATCCACTGTTCCATGTCTGGTTCTAGCTGTTGCTTCTTGACTTGCATATAGGTTTCTCAGGAGGCAGGTAATGTGGTCTGGTATTCCCATCTCTTTTAGATTTTTCCTTGGTTTGTTGTGATCCACATAGTCAAATTTGTTTTACTTCTCTATTTAATAATTCCCTTATCATATGTGACAAGTTTAATTTTACTTTCCATTTCCAATAGGATAAAATAAATAATTTCATGGCCACAAAATTAAAATGTCAGTTCTTCCACTCCAGGGGTTCTCTACATGTCTTTACAGGGATCAATGAGAGGAAAATGTAGTGTAGTTGTATGCATTATGAATACAGAATTCATAGGAAATCTTAGTTATGTTCTTTTTTTTCCTTTACTTTGTACTTTCATTTTTTTTTCTTTTCTTTTTTATTGAAGGATAATTACCTTACAGAATGTTGTTGTTTTCTGTCAAACCTCAATATGAATCAGCCACAGGTATACATATATACCCTCACTTTTGATCTTCCTTCCATTTCCATCCCCATCCCATCCCTCTAGGTTGAAACAGAGCCCCTGTTTGAGTTTCCTGAGCCATACAGCAAATTTCCGTTTGCTATCTATTTTACATATGGTAATGTAAATTTCCATGTTACTCTTTCCAAACATCTCACCCTCTTCTCCCTTCTCCCCATGTCCACAAGTCCATTCTCTATGTCTCTTCTCCAATGTTGCCCTGTAAATAAATTCTTCAGTACCATTCTTCTAGATTCTGTATATATGTGTTTGAACACAATATTTATCTTTCTCTTTCTGACTCACTTCACTCTGTATAATAGGTTCTAGGTTCATCCACCTGATCAGAACGGACTCAAATGCATTTCTTTTTGTGGCTGAGTAATACTCCATTGGGTATATGTACCACAACACCTTTATCCATTCATCTGTAGATGAACATCTAGGTTGCTTCCATGTTCTAGCTATTGTAAATAGTGCTGCAAAGAACAATGGAATACATGTGTCTTTTTCAATTTTGCTTTCCTCAGGGTATATGCCTAGAAGTGGGATTGCTGGGTCATATAGTGGTTTTATTCCTAGTTTTTACAGGAATCTCCATACCATTTTCCATAGTGGCTGTATCAATTTACATTCCCACAAACAGTGCAAGAGTGTTCTGTTTTCTCCACACCATCTCCGACATCTACTGTTTGTAGACTATTTGATGATGGCCATTCTGAATGGTGTGAGGTGATATCTCACTGTGGTTTGATTTGCATTTCTCTAACTTAGATAATATATTGAAAAGCAGAGATATTACTTTGCCAACAAAGGTCCGTCTAGTCAAGGCTATGGTTTTTCCAGTGGTCATGTATGGATGTGAGAGTTGGACTGTGAAGAAAGCTGACCGCTGAAGAATTAATGCTTTTGAACTGTGGTATTGGAGAAGACTCTTGAGAGTCCCTTGGACTGCAAGGAGATCCAACCAGTCCATCCTAAAGGAGATAAGTCCTGGGTGTTCATTGGAAGAACTGATGCTAAAGCTGAAACTCCAATACTTTGGCCACCTCATGCAAAGAGTTGACTGACTGGAAAAGACCCTGATGCTGGGAGGGATTGGGGGCAGGAGGAGAAGGGGACGACAGAGGATGAGATGGCTGGATGGCATCACCGACTTGATGGACGTGAGTTTGAGTGAACTCCCGGAGTTGCTGATGGACAAGGAGGCCTGGTGTGCTGCAGTTCATGGGGCCGCAAAGAGTTGGACACGACTGAGAGACTGAACTGAACTGAATAAAGAGTGATGTTGAGCATCTTTTCATGTGTTTCTTAGCCATTTGTATGTCTTCGGAGAAATGACTGTTTAGATCTTTTCCCCACTTTTTGATTGAGCTTTTTTCCCTTTTTTTTTGGTGTTGTGTTGTATGGGTTGCTTGCACATTTTGGAAATTAATCCTTTGTCAGTTGTTTCATTTGCTATTATTTTCGCCTAGTCTGAGGGTTGTCTTTTCACCTTTAAGCTTCCTTTGCTGTGAAAATGCTTTTAAGTCTAATTCAGGTCCCACTTGTTTATTTTTTTTTATTTGTTACTCTAGGAGGTGGGTCATAGAGGATCTTGTTTGATTTATGTCATAGAGTGTTCTGCCTATGTTTTCCTCTAAGACTTGATAGTTTCTGGTCTTACATTTAGGTGTTTAATTTATTTTGAGTTTATTTTTGTGTATGGTGTGAGGAAGTGTTCTAATTTCATTCTTTTACATGTAACTGTTGAATTTCCCCATCACCATTTATTGAAGAGGCTGTCTTTGCCCCATCATATATTCTTGCCTCCTTTGTTAAAAATAAGGTCCTCATAGGTGCATGGGTTTATTTCTTGGATTTCTATCTTGCTCCATTGGTCTATATTTATGCTTTTGTGCCAGTACCACATTGTCTTGATGACTGTAGCTTTGTAGTATAGTCTGAAGTCAGGAAGGTTGATTCTTCCAGCTCCATCCTTCTTTCTCAAGACTGCTTTGGCTATTCGGGGTCTTTTGTGTTTACATATGAATTGTGAAATTTTTTGTTCTAGTTCTGTGAAAAATGTCATGAGTAATTTGATAGAGATCATACTGAATCCATAGATTGCATTTGGTAGTATAGTCATTTTCACAATATTGATTTTTCCTACCCAGTAACATGGAATATCTCTCGACCTGTTTATATCATCTTTGATTTCTTTCATTAGTGTCTTATAATTTTCTTTGTACAGTTCTTTTTTCTCCTTACATAAGTTTATTCCTAGATATTTAATTCTTTTTGTTGCAATGTGAATGAGATTCATTCCTTAATTTCTCTTTTTGATTTTTCATTGTTAATATTTCATTGTTAGCAAGTGATTTCTGTGTATTGATTTTGTATCCTGCAACTTTGCTAAATTCACTGTTCAGCTCTAGCAATTTTCTAATACTATCTTTAAGGTTTTCTAGGTACAATATGATGTCATTTGCAAACAGTGAAAGCTTTAATTCTTCTTTTCTGATCTGGATTCCTTTTATTTCTTCTTCTTCTCTGATTTCTATAGCTAGGACTTCCAGAACTATGTTGAATAATAGTGGTGAAAGTGGACACCATTGTCTTGTTCTTGATCTTGGGGGAATGCTTTTTGTTTTTCACCATTGAGAATAATGTTTGCTATAGTCTTATTATATATGGACTTTATTATGTTGAGCTAGGTTCCTTCTATGCCCATTTTTTTGAGAGTTTTAATCATAAATGGGTGCTGAATTTTGTCAAAGGCTTTCTCTGTATTGAGATTATCATATGATTTTTGTTTTTCAATTTGTTAGTATGGTGTATCACATCGATTGATTTGTGTATATTGAAGAATCCTTGCATTCCTAGAATAAACCCAACTTGATCATGGTGTATGAGCTTTTTGATGTGTTGCTGAATTCTGTTTGCTAAAATCGTGTTGAGGATTTTTGCATCCATGTTCATCAGTGATACTGGCCTGTAGTTTTCTCTTTCTGTGTTGTCTTTTTCTGGTTTTGGTATCAGGGTGATGGTGGCCTCATAGAATGAGTTTGGAGGTGTTCCTTCCTTTGCAGTTTTTGGAAAGAGTTTTAGAAGGATAGCTCTTCTCTATTTAGAAGAGCTAATTCTAATTCTCTAATTTAGAAGGCGTTAGCTCTTCTCTAATATTTGATAGAATTCTCCTGTGAAGCCATCTGGCCCTGGGCTTTTGATTTTGGGAGATTTTTGATCACAGCTTCCATTTCAGTGCTTGTAACTGGGTTGTTCATAATTTCTATTTCTTCCTGGTTCAGTCTTGGAAGATTGAACTTTTCTAAGAATCTGTCCATTTCTTCCAGGTTATCCATTTTATTATCATATATTTGTTCATAATAGTCTATTATACTCTTTTTTATTACTGCATTGTCTGGTGTAAGCTCTCCTTTTTAATTTCTAATTTTATTGATTTGATTCTTCTTTTTTTCTCAAGTCTGGCTAAAGGCTTGACAATTTTGTTTATCTTCTCAAAGAACCAGCTTATAGTTTTATTTATCTTTACTGCTGTTCCCCGCCCCCCCCCACACACACTTTGTTTTCATTTATTTCTGTTCAGATCTTTATGATTTCTTTCCTTCTACCATTAAAAAAAATTGTGTTCTTCTTTTTCCAGTTGTTTTAGGTGTAAAGTTAGGTTGTCTATTCGATGTTTTTCTTGTTTATGGAGGTAGGAATGTATTGCTATAAACTTCCCTCTTAGAATTGCTTTTGCTGCATCTCATAGGTTTTGAGTTGTTGTGTTTTCATTGTCATTTGTTTCTGAAATTCTTTGATTTTTGTTTTGATTTCTTCAGTAATCTGTTGGTCATTTAGAAACATGTTGTTTAATCTCCATGTGTTTGTGTTCCTTACAGTTTTTTCTTTGTAATTCATATCTAGTCTCATAGTATTGTGAGATGATGCTTGATATGATTTCAGTTTTCTTAAATATACTGAGGTTTGATTTGTGACCCAAGATCTGGTCTATCCTGGAGAATGTTTCACGTGCACTTGACAAGAAGGTGTATTTTTCTGCATTTGGATGAAATGTCCCAAGGATATCAATGACATCTTTCTCATCTAATGTATCTTTTAAAACTTGTGTTTCCTTGTCAATTTTCTGTTTTGATGATCTGTCCATTGGTGTGAGTGGGGTATTAAAATCTCCTACTATTATTGTGTTACTTTCAATTTCTCCTTTTATGTCTGTTAGTGTTTGTCTTATGTATTGAGGTACTCCTATGTCAGGTGCCTAGATATTTACAATTGTTATGTCTTCCTCTTGGATTGATCCCTTGTACATTATGTGTTGCCCTTCCTTAGCTCTTGTAATATTCTTTATTTTAAGGTCGATTTTGCCTGATATGAGGGTTGCTACTCCAGATTTCTTTTGCTTCCCATTTGCAAGGAATATATTTTTCCATCCTCTCACTTTCAGTCTGTAACTGTCTTTAGGTCTGAATGGTTTTCTTGTAGACAGCATATATATGGGTCTTGTTTTTGTGTCCATTCAGCCAGTCTGTATCTTTTGGTTGGAGCATTTAATCCATTTACATTTAAAGTAATTATTGTTATATATGTTCCTATTGTCATTTTCTTAATTGTTTGGGGTTTCTTTTGGAGATCTTTTTTCTTCTCTTATATTTCTTGACTATATAAGTCCATTTAACATTTGTTGTAAAGCTGGTTTGGTGGTACTGAATTCTCTTAACTTTTGCTTGTCTGAAAAGCTTTTTATTTCTCCATCAATTTTGAATGAGATCCTTGCAGGATTTTTTAGATATTTAGATTTTATACTTTTAGTACTTTAAATATATCTTGCCATTACCTTCTGACCTGCAAAGTTTCTGCTGAAAGATCAGCTGTTAGGCGTATGGGGTTTCCCTTGTATGTTACTTCTTGCTTCTCCCTTGCTGCTTTTAATATTCTTTCTTTGTGTTTAGTCTTTGTTAGTTTGATTAGTCTGTGTGTTGGCATGTTTCTCCTTGGGTTTATCCAGTATGGGACTCTTTGTGCCTCTTGGACTTTACTGACTATTTCCTTTTCCATGTTGGGAAAATTTTCAACTAATCTTTTCAAAAATTTTCTCATACCCTTTCTTTTTCTCTTCTTCTTCTGGGACCCCTATAATTTGAATGTTGGTTCATTTGATATTGTTCCAGAGGTCTCTGTGACTACCATCAGTTCCTTTCATTCTTTTTACTTCATTCTGCTCTTCAGAATTTATTTCCACCATTTTATCTTCCAGCTCACTGATTTGTTCTTATGCTTTAGGTATTCTGATATTGATTCCTTCTAGAATATTTTTAATTTCGGTAATTGTGTTGTTTGTCTCTGTATGTTTATTCTTTAATTCTTCTAGGTCTTTGTTAAAATATTCTTTCATTTTCTTCATTTTGTTTTCAAGGTTTTGATCTTTTTTATTATCATTATTCTGAATTCTTTTTCAGGTGGTTTGCCTATTTCCTCTTTATGTATTTGGACTTTTGTGTTTCTAGTTTGTTCCCTTCATTTGCTTAGTATTTCTTTGCCTTTTCATTATTATTTTTTTAACTTACTGTGTTTGAGGTCTCCTTTCCCCAGGCTTCAAGGTTGAATTCTTTCTTCCTTTTGGTTTCTGCCCTCCTAGGATTGGTCCTATGGTTTTTGTAATCTATATAGGGTAAAATTTATGCCAAGTTTTTATTTGTTTGTTTGTTTTTCCTCTGATGGGCAAGACTAAGTGAGGTAGTAATCTTATCTGCTGATGAATGGGTTTGTATTTTTGTTTTATTTGTTGTTTAGATGAGATATCCTGCACAGGGTGCTACTGGTTGTTGGGTGATGCTGGGTCTTGTAGTCAAGTGTATTCCTTTGTGTGAGTTCTCACTATTTGATTCTCTCTAGGGTTAGTTTGCTGGCAGTCTAGGGTCTTGGAGTCAGTGCTCCCACTCCAAAGGCTCAGGGCTTGATATCTGGTCAGGAACAAAAATTCCCCAAGTGGTTTTTTATGGCATGAAGTGAGATGAAAATAAATATCCAAGAATGAGAAACCAAAGATGAACTCCAGACAAAATGCAGTTGCAAAATCAGGCAAATAATAATTAAAATAACGGAATATACACATACACATATATACCCATGAGCAAAGTCAAAACAGTCCAACACAAATAAAGTACAGTAGATTGACCTGGCAAACAAAGGAAATAAAAATTTTTACTTACCAGTTAAGAACAAAACTAAAGCACAAACTTGAAAATAAAACTGAAACAAGGTGCCAAGTGGGGAATAAAGCAATGAAAACAAAACTAACAGATATGTTGAGAGGAAAGGAAAGTAAAAAAGAAAGAATAGATATGCAAAGTTAAATAGAGGTAGATGAGGAAGATTTATATTCATTAAAAATTAACTGTAAGGATAAAAAAACAGTAGGAAAGGCAAACAAAGGAATTAATGTAGAAAAGATATAATAGATTAAAAAATTAAAATTATAAAACAGTGAAAACAAACAAACAAACTACAGAAGAAGAAAGAAAGAAGGAACAGAAATAGTGGAAACTCCACAGAACTCAATAAGCCCAATGTCAAGGCAGAGGTTTATAACACCAATACAACGTGTGACTGAATATACACATATACATATACACTCATAAGCAAAATCAAAGCAGTCCAACATAAATAAAGTACGATTGATTGACCCAGTGGCCAAAGGAAACCAAAAATTATATCTATCAGAACAAAACTAACTAAAGCACAAACAGGAAAACAAAAGTAAAGCAAAGTGCCAATTGGGGAATAAATCAATGAAAATAAAACTAGCAAATATGCTAAGAGGAAAGGAAAGAAAGAAAAGAAAGAATAGATATAAAAAGATAAATAGAGGTAGATGAAGAAGATTTATATACATTAAAGATTAACTGCAAGGGGAAAAGAACAGAAGGAAAAGCAAACAAAAAATAAATGTAGAAAAAATAATAATAGGTTAAAAAATGGAAAATTAAAATTAAAAAAGGAAAGTAAAAAAGAAAACAAAGGAAAACTCCACGAAACTGCAAAAGCCTAATGTTTAGACAGAGGTTTATAACAACAATAAACAATGTTACTGAGAAAAAACAGGTCAAAAGCTTAATTAGATTTCATAGTGCCAGTAAAGCCAACAACTACAACAGAAGAGGGGAAAAAAAAAAAAGAAAAAAATGAAAAAAGCCCCAAAAGAATTATAGAACAAGTCAAAACATAAGAATAATAAATATTTTTCTTGAGTTACTGCTATCAGAGTCCTTTCCCTCGCGGGAAGTCACAGTCCACCTCACCTCCCCAGGATGCCCTCCAACACTGTGCTGATCTCTAGACCTGACCTGGGGGCAGCTCAGATTCTAATCTGGTCCTGCTCCTGTGTGTTTTTGCCTCCAATGTCTACAGCTACCAGAACTAGTGTGTTTGCTTTTGTGGGAGCTCTTGATGACCTTTTATATGTTCCATGGACATAGAGTCTGCCTAGTTGATCATGTGGATTTAATCTGCAGCTTGTACAGCTGGTGGGAAGGTTTTGGGTCTTGTTCCTTAACCACACTGCCCCTGTGTTTCAACTGTCATTTTATTTCTGCCCCTGTGTTTCAACTGTCATTTTATTTCTGCTTCTGCATGTCAGTCATACATTGGGGTTTGCTCCTTAGGTTGCCCTGGAGGACTTGGGTTTGCCTCTGTGAGGGCCAGGTGTGGAGGTGGTGCAGCTGCTTGGGTTGCAGAGGTTCTGACAGCACCAAGTAGCCAGGGGAGTTGGCAACTAGGGAAGCAGGAAATACAGTGCTCTAGAAGAGTATGACAACCAGTATTGGCCAATACACTCCAGTATTTTTGCCTGGAGAATCCCCCTCCCTGATAAAGAATCTGGCAGTCCACAATCTACAGGGTCATAAAGAGTCAGACACTATTGGAGTGACCCTGTGCACATAGACACAAGACTTTTTATGTCTGTGGCAGCTCTGTTACATCGATATTTGAGTGTGAATGTGGCTCAGCTGCTTGGCTTTCTGGTACCCTGCTAGCGCTAAGTGTGCAGAGATATGGACTGCCTCCACTGCAGAAGATATGGCCCTATCAGAGTCTTTTTTCTAGCTTATTGTAGCTGGCTATCAGAAGGCCTCTTTGGCAAGCCTTTCCCATAGCTCCACCCATTCAGGCACTTAGAGGGCTCCCTTGCCTGGGGTTCTTCTCTGTTGTTTGGTGCAATCAGGCACATAGAGCTCCCCGCCCCCCCGCCCCCCTCCCCCCCCCCCCCCAAACCAGGCTGGGGGCCTACTCTGTAGATCTGTGCGGTCAGGCACATGGAGGGGCCTCCTTGGCTGGGGTCTACTCTGTAGTTCAGTGTCTCAGGTGTTTGATGGCCCAGCCTCTCTATTGTTCAGCTGCCGATGCTGGCATGTGGGGAAAAAGAGGCTATAGTGATGGCTCCACCCACTACGCGTGACTCAGCAGTATCTCTTTGCCTCCGTGATTGCCTGGTTTTCCTCCACAGGCATTTCCCACTACAATCTCCTCCCTCACATCCCCTCGATCTGTCTCTCCGAGGTCAACAGCAGCTCCACAATTGCTCCACAATCCTTAAACTCCAGCTCCCAGCCTCTGCACCTTCCAGGGGACCTGTGTCCTTGTCTGGGTTATGTATGGCTGCGCCAAGGACTGTCTGATTCTCATTCCATCCAGGCTGCCACTGATCAGCTGTTTCACTCTCAACTGTAAATATTTCTCCTGTGACTCAGACAATTGCCCCTACCAGCATTCCTGTTTTTCCCCCTAGTTCCTTCATCTTACCGAGTTTTGCATGGCTCTATATATTCTTTTCCACTGGTCAGATACTCCTGTCCACTCTCAGCTGGTGTTCTGCATGCACTTCTGTGTCTGAAGGTGTATTCCTGATATATCCACGGAGAGAGATGTTCTCCATGTCCACCTACTACTCCGCCATCTTGTTCTCTCTATAGTCTTGGTTTTAACACTGATTCATTCAGTGACTTTGAATAAAGGATGAGTTGTATGTGATTAATTTTTTAAGTTATTAAGAAAATATTTCTGCTTTAAGGAGTAAATTTGAAAAATAGTAACATGTGGTGAATTTCCCTGAACTTATACTTTATAAAAACTTCATTTATTATTAATTATAGTAATAAATGGGAAGGAAAAAAATATTCCACTGGGGCTTCTAGAAATAAGAACTTTACCTGAAGTCATTCCCCACTATTCTTCAGATTATTTTAAAGGTAAAAGAACTTGCTTTTTTTATACTGGTTATTCACAAAACATTTGTTAGAAAAGAAATTATATGGGCAGCTGATAATCACTAATGATTATTTATTTTTATTCAAAAAGAATGATTTTCAAGTTTGAATATCAGATCAAATCAGATCAGTTGCTCAGTCGTGTCCAACTCTTTGCAACCCCATGAATCACAGCATGCCAGGCCTCCCTGTCCATCACCAACTTCCAGAGTTCACTCAGACTCACGTCCATCTAGTCAGTGATGCCATCCAGCCATCTCATCCTCTGTCGTCCCCTTCTCCTCTTGTCCACAATACCTCCCAGCATCAGAGTCTTTTCCAATGAGTCAACTCTTCGCATGAGGTGGCCCAAGTACTGGAGTTTCAGCTTTAGCATCATTCCTTCCAAAGAAATCCCAGGGCTGATCTCCTTCAGAATGGACCGGTTGGATCTCCTTGCAGTCCAAGGGACTCTCAAGAGTCTTCTCCAGCACCACACTTCAAAAGCATCAATTCTTCGGCACTCAGCCTTCTTCACAGTCCAACTCTCACATCCATACATGACCACAGGAAAAACCATAGCCTTGACTAGACGGACCTTTGTTGGCAAAGTAATGTCTCTGCTTTTGAATATGCTATCTAGGTTGGTCATTACTTTCCTTCCAAGGAGTAAGTGTCTTTTAATTTCATGGCTGCAGTCACCATCTGTAGTGATTTTAGAGCCCAGAAAAATGAAGTCTGACACTGTTTCCACTGTTTCCCCATCTATTTCCCATGAAGTGGTGAGACCAGATGCCATGATCTTCGTTTTCTGAATGTTGAGCTTTAAGCCAACTTTTTTACTCTCCACTTTCACCTTCATTAAGAGGCTTTTTAGTTCCTCTTCACTTTCTGCCATAAGGGTGGTGTCATCTGCATATCTGAGGTTATTGATATTTCTCCCAGCAATCTTGATTCCAGTTTGTGTTTCTTCCAATCAAGCATTTCTCATGATGTACTCTGCATATAAGTTAAATAAGCAGGGTGACAATATACAGTCTTGACGAACTCCTTTTCCTATTTGGAACCAGTCTGTTGTTCCATGTCCAGTTCTAACTGTTGCTTCCTGACCTGCATACAAATTTCTCAAGAGGCAGATCAGGTGGTCTAGTATTCCCATCTCTTTCAGAATTTCCCACAGTTAATTGTGATCCACACAGTCAAAGGCTTTGGCATAGTCAATAAAGCAGAAATAGATGCTTTTCTGGAACTGTCTTGCTTTTTCCATGATCTAGTGGATGTTGGCAATTTGATCTCTTGTTCCTCTGCCTCTTGTAAAACCAGCTTGAACATCTGGAAGTTCACGGTTCACATATTGCTGAAGCCTGGCTTGGAGAATTTTGAGCATTACTTTATTAGCGTGTGAGATGAGTGCAATTGTGCGGTAGTTTCAGCATTCTTTGGCATTGTCTTTCTTTGTGATTGGAGTGAAAACTGGCCTTTTCCAGTCTGTGGCCACTGCTGAGTTTTCCAAATTTGCTGGCATATTGAGTGCAGCACTTAGTTTGAATATAGACCCCTGTTTTCTTAATTCTTTTCTTTTTGTATTTTTTGCTGTGTGAAGACTTTCTCTCTTTTCAGGCAGTGGGGGCTACTATTTTTTGCAGTGTGCAGACTTCTCATTTTAGAAGTTTCTGTTGTTGGGGAGCACAGGCCCTGGAGCATGCAAGCTCTGTAGCTGTTGCTTGCAGGTTTAGTTGCCGCACTGCATGTGGGATCTTCCAAGACCAGGGATTGAACCTATCTCCTTTGCACTGGCAAGTAAATTCTTAACCATTGGAACATTAGGAAAGTCCCTTGTTTCCCTAATTTTTATCCAAGGTGTGTGAGAATTCTACCTATGGTTAGGCTTCTATTATAATGAACTTAAAATAACTTTAAAGCCTTTAGCATTTGGGTCTTTGAACTTAATGGCAAAAAGATTGTGAAGGAGTATGTTTATATATATGTATTTGTGTGTGTGTGTGTGTGTATATATACATATATATATATATATATATATATACTTTACTTCTTGGACCTTATATACAAAGGCCTAAGATCTACAGAATTTTCATCTTAACATAATAGTATTATACTACCAATACTACAATAAAAATTAGATTGGTTCTTCTATTATCACATCCATTTTTTCATAGATTAATGACACTGGGATCAAAATACCCTTTGGCAAATTGATATGCATGTTAGGTCAGGTTAGAAGTTATAATCAAAAGTGGAATGACTTTATGAAATTATATATCTATAGAGAAAAATGCAAGCAAACATTTTTGTTTTTTTTTTTTTAAGTAGGGTTCAATATCAACTCACTTACATATAGTTTAAAAAAAAGTGGTTCCTTTTAGGTTTATTTTGAAAGAGTAGTCGTATGTACTATTTTTTTCAAAATTTGCTTAATACAAGCAAGACATAATTGCTGTGGAAGCCATTAAGGTAAATTTAGACATTTTCTGGGAAATATGGCACCTCATAGAAGAATCCTCCCCTATGTGCACTTACATAGCCTTTGACCTAATATTTTTGTGCCAAAAATTATTGACTATCTGACATGCACAAGTCCCCACCAGTTTTTGTTGTAAATTAAATAGGTACAACATTAAAGCCTGTTATAAAATATATTTCTGGAATATTTTGCTTTCTTGCTCCATTTTTGCATCTCACACTAATGCTCCCCAAATGGCATTTAATGGTCCGTCTAGAATTACAACACAAACATCTGTGTATTTCAAATTAGGAATAATGATCAGTATTTACTCTAATTTGCTTATTTAATGTGGTTTCCTAATAATTCTTCCTGTTCCTGATTAATAGACATATTTATATTAAATATGTGAGCCTGTAAATTATGTCAATTATCCATTTAAAAAGTTAAAAAAATAATTTCAAAATGAAAGTTGTCCATATATCTGCCAATGTTCCATTGTGACAGTAGCTTCCCTCAGCAGTGTGGTTCTGCAGGCTGTTTCTAACAGCACACATTTAGCTTCTTTGTGGTGAACTTTTGGGCCTGGACCTGCCATTTTGAATTCCTTTTTAAAGTTTATCTAGCTCAATAATATGATTCCAGTAAGTCCCTCAGGGGGGATTTCCAATGATTTCAAACTACTTCTCTTTTTTCTCTCCCAGAAAAATATAAAACACTAGGACTCCCACTATGAGCCACCAGGGATTTGCCTCAATATCATATGGATGCAGCAGTTTCACTTGCTCTTTTCCTGAAATTTTCTTCTCAGCTGAATAGTTTAATAAGGATCTAAAAGAAATTCTATAATATCAAGGACTGCACAAATGTTTAAAAACATAACACTTTGTGTACATTGATTCACTCTTTGTGGTATTTGTTAAAGTATTTTATTTGCATTAACATAAAATTAAAAACATTAAAAATAAAATTTACAACAATTTAAACCATGCAAACATTTAAAAAAAATTTAAGGCATATACAGAAATACATAATTGATAGATTGATTCATATATTTGGACTTAAGTTTAAGGATTTTAATACATCTCCTCAATGAATAGACTATGTAACGCATGTTATGAGACAAGTTGAAAATACATGTGCATGTTCACTATAATTTTAATGTGGCTACCTTTATTTATGGTCTATCAGTTCAGTTCAGTTCAGTCGCTCAGTCGTGTCTGACTCTTTGCGGCCCCATGAATCCCAGCACGCCAGGCCTCCCTGTCCATCACCAACTCCCGGAGTTCACTCAGACTCACGTCCATCGAGTCGGTGATGCCATCCAGCCTTCTCATCCTCTGTCATCCCCTTCTCCTCCTGCCTCCAATCCCTCTCAGCACCAGAGTCTTTTCCAATGAGTTAGCTCTTTGCATGAGGTGGCCAAAGTACCGGAGTTTCAGCTTTAGCATCATTCCTTCCAAAGAAATCCCAGGGCTGATCTCCTTCAGAATGGACTGGTTGGAGCTCCTTGCAGTCCAAGGGACTCTCAAGAGTCCTCTACAACACCACACTTCAAAAGCATCAATTCTTCAGCACTTAGCCTTCTTCATAGTCCAACTCTCACATCCATACATGACCACAGGAAAAACCATAGCCTTGACTAGACGGACCTTAGCTGCAAAGTAATGTCTGCTTTTGAATATGCTATCTAGGTTGGTCATAACTTTCCTTCCAAAGAGTAAACGCCTTTTAATTTCATGGCTGCAGTCACCATCTGCAGTGATTTTGGAGCCCCCCAAAATAAAGTGTGACACTGTTTCCACTGTTTCCCCATCTATTTCCCATGAAGTGATGGGACCGGATGCCATGATCTTCGTTTTCTGAATGTTGAGCTTTAAGCCAACTTTTTCACTCTCTACTTTCACTTTCATCAAGAGGCTTTTGAGTTCCTCTTCACTTTCTGCCATAAGGGTGGTGTCATCTGCATATCTGAGGTTATTGATATTTCTCCCAGCAATCTTGATTCCAGCTTGTGTTTCTTCCAGTCTAGTGTTTCTCATGATGTACTCTGCATATAAGTTAAATAAACAGGGTGACAATATACAGCCTTGACGAACTCCTTTTCCTATTTGGAACCAGTCTGTTGTTCCATGTCCAGTTCTAACTGTTGCTTCCTGACCTGCATACAGATTTCTCAAGAGGCAGGTCAGGTGGTCTGGTATTCCTATCTCTTTCGGAATTTTCCACAGTTTATATAAACTATATATTCTTTGAGAAACAAATATTTTCTAAATGCTTAATGAGATGGACTCACCCATTCTTAAAAATGGTTTTAGAAAATGAGGATTGTATACATTATTTACCTTAATACTTTCTACATCCGTGTGCTGTGTTCTTTTAGCAATGCTGCTTCCCTTCACCCTTCCTCATCACTGTGCTGTCAGGTCTTTAATACACAGACAGCTTCTAGACTGTTGAAAGTCCATTGAATAGAACAAGACACTTGTTTTGTTTCAAAGAGAATGGAAGGAAAGTCTCTTTAAAAAAAATGGAGTATAGTTTCTTTGCAATGTTGTGTTAGTTTTTGCTGTACAAAGTGAATCAGCCATATCGATACATATGTTCCCTCCTACTTAGACCTCCCTCCCACCCCATGCCAACCCCCTAGGTCATCACGGAGCACTGAGCTGAGCTCCTGTACTATTCTGGAAGAAATGGACTGATTCTTAGAAAGGTACAACCTTCCAAGACTGAACCAGGAATAAATACAGATCAATCACAAGTAGTGAAACTGAAACTGCAATAAAAAATCTTCTGACATAGAAAAATCCAGGAAAAACTCTTTAAAAATGAGTTTGTGGCCCCAAGATTTAAGCTGCTATGACAGTCAGAGGGATATACATTTACAGAATATGCTGATAAAACAGTTGTTATACAGGACCCATAAATACACCAATGAGACATGTAAAGATGATTTTGAGGCAGAAAAATATATTTCAGCATTGACTTTTCTCTATTTGGTAGCAATGTGCCATTAACCCAGTACACTGCAAGAACGTTGGCCTTCCAGTCACAAGAACACGCTGACTTTGTTCATGCCTTTGTGTCTTGCCCTTAACTCTTCCTCATGTGGCTTGTCTCTCTGGGTCTAAAAGTCAACTCCTCTGAAAGGACTACCCACCAGCCAACAGAAATAAACTTCTAACATACTTCTCTCCATTTAACCTATTCTTGTTTAATTTTCTTCATTGCTCATCACTGTCTGAAATTATATGGTAAATAATTTCTTAAAATCTATTGGTTCTGCTAAATGATTAGGCTCTGCAACAGTAGGTATCTTGTCTTTGTCCCCATGGTACCCAGTTGTTGATAAGAAAGCCTGAAGCAACTTAACAATCAATAGTGTCTTTTTAAATGAATGAATTTACTAAAGTCAAATTATGTGGAAAAACAAATAGATTACCCTAAGTATGTAATGAACAACCTGGATCACTTGGAATTTGCAGGATGCTGAATTTCAAATTCTAAGTGAATTTCCAAGTTGTTCTAAAGTGTAAATATTCCTTTCCATTTTCCTCTGGAGCCTGAAGAGAAGGTAGAGAGAAGCATGCAGTGGGAAAACCAGCATGGTGGGAACAGAATTATGAAAACATCAGCCACCTTATTGTCTCTTCTTGGCCTCTCTAGATAGACTGTATTATCCAAGTTTTAATGAGCAATTATTTATAAGCCATATATGACTGCTGCGGGCTTCCCTGGTGAGTCAGATGGTAAAGAATCTGCCTGCAATGCGGGAGACCTGGGTTCGATCCCTAGGTTGGGAAGATCCCCTGGAGAAGGGAAAGGCTACCCACTCCAGTATTCTGGCCTGGAGAATTCCACAGACTTTATAGTCCATGAGGTCACAAAGAGTCGGACACGACTGAGCGACTTTCACTTCACTTCACTATGGCTGCAGTTCTATGTGTAGGATCTATGCAGTGATCCTCAAATTGGAAGAAGAATAGCTAATAAATCGTGGAGGTAGCATAGGAAGTTTCAGTGATACTTTTCCTTGGGGGCATGCAGACTGCACAGTATTATTCACACTTATATGGTCTTTTGCTATGTAGAACAATAGGTTTTTAAATCTTAATGAAGTGGTAGGGTCGGCGGCTGGGAGGAGCTACCCCACGCCCGATGTCAGGGGCAGCGGCGGAGAGGAGCAACCCCATGTCCAAGGAGCGGTGGCTGTAAGGGTGCAGGAGGGCTGAGAGGAGCTACTTCACGTTCAAGGTCAGGAGGGGCAGCTGTGAGGAGATAACCCTCCTCCAAGGTAAGGAGCAGCGGCTGCACTTTGCTGGAGCAGCTCTGAAGGGATACCCCACGTCTAAGGTAAGAGAAACCCAAATAAGATGGTAGGTGTTGCAAGAAGTGTTAGAGGGCAGACACAAAAACCATAATCACAGAAAACTAGTCAATCTAATCACATGGACAACAGCGTTGTGTAACTCAATGAAACTAAGCCATGCCATGTGGGGTCACCCAAGACGGGTGGATCATGGTGGAGAGGTCTGACAGAATGTGGTCACTGGAGAAGGGAATGGCAAACCACTTCAGTATTCTTGCCTTAAGAACCCCATCAGCAGTATGAAAAGGCAAAATGATAGGATACTGAAAGAGGAACTCCCCAGGTCAGTAGGTGCCCATATGTTACTGGAGATCAGTGGAGAAATAACTCCAGAAAGAATGAAGGGATGGAGACAGAGCAAAAACAATATCCAGTAGTGGATGTGACTGGTGGTAGAAGCAAGATCCGATGCTGTAAAGAGAAATATTGCATAGGAACCTGGAATGTTAGGTCCATGATTCAAGGCAAATTGGAAGTAGTCAAACAGAAGATTGCAAGAGTGGACATCGACATTCTAGGATTCAGCGAACTAAAATGGACTGGAATGGGTGAATTTAACTCAGATGATCATTATATCTACTACTGTGGGCAGTAGAAGAAATGGAGTAGCCATCATGGTCAACAAAAGAGTCCAAAATGCAGTACTTGGATGCAATCTCAAGACGACAAAATGATCTCTGTTCATTTCCAAGGCAAACCATTCAATATCACAGTAATCCAAGCCTATGCCCCAACCAGTAATGCTGAAGAAGCTGAAGTTGAACGGTTCTATGAAGACCTACAAGACATTTTAGAACTAACAACCAAAAAAGATGTCCTTTTCATTATAGGGGACTGGAATGCAAAAGTAGAAAGTCAAGAAACACCTGGGGTAACAGGCAAATTTGGCCTTGGAGTATGGAATAAAGCAGGGCAAAGGCTAATAGACTTTTGCTAAGAGAACACACTGGTCATAGCAAACACCCTCTTCCAACAACACAAGAGAAGACTCTATACAGGGACATCACCAGATGGTCAACACCGAAATTAGATTGATTCTATTCTTTGCAGCCAAAGATGGAGAAGCTCTATACAGTCAGCAAAAACAAGACTGGGAGCTGACTGTGGCTCAGATCATGAGCTCCTTATTGCCAAATTCAGACTTAAATTGAAGAAAGTAGGGAAAACCCCTAGACCATTCAGGGATGACCTAAATCAAATCCCTTATGATTATACAGTGGAAGTGAGAAATAGATTTAAGGGACTAGATCTGATAGATAGAGTGCCTGATGAACTTTGGAATGAGGTTCGTGACATTGTACAGGAGACAGGGATCAAGACCATCCCCATGGAAAAGAAATACAAAAAAGCAAAATGGCTGTCTGAAGAGGCCTTACAAATTGCTCTGAAAAGAAGAGAAGTGAAAAGCAAAGGAGAAAAGGAAAGATATTAGCATCTGAATGCAGAGTTCCAAAGAATAGCAAAGAGAGATAAGAAAGCCTTCCTGAGCGAACCAATGCAAAGAAATAGAGGAAAACAACAGAATGGGAAAGACTAGAGATCTCTTCAAGAAAACTAGAGACACCAAGGGAACATTTCATGCAAAGATGGGCTCGATAAAGGACAGAAATGGTATGGACCTAACAGAAGCAGAAGATATTAAGAAGAGGTGGCAAGAATACACAGAAGAAGTGTACAAAAAAGAGCTTCAAGACCCAGATAATCACGATGGTGTGAATACTCACCTAGAGCCAGACATCCTGGAATGTGAAGTCAAGTGGGCCTTAGAAAGCATCACTATGAACAAAGCTAGTGGAGGTGATGGAATTCCAGTTGAACTATTTCAAATCCTGAAAGATGATGCTGTGAAAGTGCTGCACTCAATATGCCAGCAAATTTTGAAAACTCAGCATTGGCCACAAGACTGGAAAAGGTCAGCTTTCATTCCAATCTCAAAGAAAGGCAATGCCAAGGAATGCTCAAACTACTGCACAATTGCACTCATCTCACATGCTAATAAAGTAATGCTCAAAATTCTCCAGGCCAGGCTTCAGCAGTACGTGAACTGTGAACTTCCAATTGTTTAAGCTGGTTTTAGAAAAGGCAGAGGAACCAGAGATCAAATTGCCAACATCCTTTGGATCATGGAAAAAGCAAGAGAGTTCCAGAAAAACATTTATTTCTGCTTTATTGACTATGCCAAAGCCTTTAAATGTGTGGATCACAATAAACTCGAAAATTCTGAAAGAGATGGGAATACCGACCACCTGACCTGCGTCTTGAGAAATCTGTATGCAGATCAAGAAGCAACAGTTAGAACTGGACATAGAACAACAGACTGGTTCCAAATAGGAAAAGGAGTACTTCAAGGCTGTATATTGTCACCCTGCTTATTTAAGTTCTATGCAGAGTACATCATGAGAAACGCTGTACTGGAGGAAACACAAGCTGGAATCAAGATTGCTGGGAAAAATACCAATATCCTCAGATATGCAGATGACACCACCCTTATGGCAGAAAGTGAAGAGGAACTAAAAAGCCTCTTGATGAAAGTGAAAGTGTAGAGTGAAAAAGTTAGCTAAAAGCTCAAGATTCAGAAAACGAAGATCATGGCATCTGGTCCATCACTTCATGGAAATAGATGGGGAAACAGTGGAAATAGTGTCAGACTTAATTTTTTTGGTTTCCAATATCACTGCAGATGGTGACTGCAGTCATGAAATTAAAAGACACTTACTCCTTGGAAGGAAAGTTATGACCAACCTAGATAGCATATTCAAAAGCAGAGACATTACTTTGCCAACAAAGGTCCGTCTAGTCAAGGCTATGGTTTTTCCTGTGGTCATGTATGGATGTGAGAGTTGGACTGTGAAGAAGGCTGAGTGCCGAAGAATTGATGCTTTTGAAGTGTGGTGCTGGAGAAGACTCTTGAGAGTCCCTTGGACTGCAAGGAGATCCAACCGGTCCATTCTGAAGGAGATCAGCCCTGGGATTTCTTTGGAAGGAATGATGCTAAAGCTGAAACTCCAGTACTTGGGCCACCTCATGCGAAGAGTTGACTCATTTGAAAAGACTCTGATGCTGAGAGATATTGGGGGCAGGAGAAGGGTACAACAGAGGATGAGATGGCTGGATGGCATCACTGACTTGTTGGACGTGCGTCTGAGTGAACTCCGGGAATTGGTGATGGACAGGGAGGCCTGGCGTGCTGCAATTCATGGTGTCACAAAAAGTTGGACGCAACTGAGCGACTGAACTGAACTGAGCTACTCCTTGGAAGAAAATTTATGATCAACCTAGATAGCATATTCAAAAGCAGAGACATTACTTTGCCAACCAATGTCCGTCTTGTCAAGGCTATGATTTTTCCAGTGGTCATTTATGGATGTTAAAGTTGGACCGTGAAGAAAGCTGAGCGCCGAAGTTTTGATGATTTTCAACTATGGTGTTGGAGGAGACACTTGAGAGTATCTTGGACTGCAAGGAGATCCAAGCAGTCCATTTTAAAGGAGATCAATCCTGGGTGTTCATTGAAAGGACTAGTGTTGGAGCTGAAACTCCAATACTTTGGCCACCTCATGCAAACAGTTGACTCATGGCAAAAGACTCTGTTGCTCATAGAGATTGGCTGCAGGAGAAGGGGATGACAGAGGATGAGATGGCTGGATGGCATCACCGACTTGATGGACATGAGTTTCGGTGGACTCCGGGAGTTGGTGATGGACAGGGAGGCCTGGCGTGCTGCAATTCATAGGGTCGCAAAAAGTCGTACACAACTGAGCGACTGAACTGAACTGAATGAAGTTCACTTGTGACTCATATTCCTGAACTACACTAAAATGTTCACAAAATTTAAACTATAAATATGATGCTTATACAAGAACACTTTTGTGTTAGATTTAATACAAGATCTTAAAATCATATATACCTTTTCTTATGCTAACAAAAGTCTTCTACTTTAACACACGCACATGTCTATGTATTTACCTTTATTCATATGCAAATGAGTTTCATTAAATGTATATTACTAATAATATGATGGAGGCGGGTAATCACATCAATACTTAGTGTTCATTTAAAAGTACTATAAATTGAGAAAAGTTATGAGAAATACTTGCACATTTCTATTACCTAATTTCAGTATGTATAGGAACTGCTTTTACTTAAGGCATTAAATTAAAATAACCCTAGAAGACGAAACATACAAATATCCAATCCATCATAGTAGTGTAACTGAAGAACTTTAGAAAAGTCTCAGCAAATGATACTTAGGCTACATATGCAGAGAATTTCAGCTTGGTGAAGAGAACATGTTTCTTGATGAAAATGTTAACTGAAAAAGTACATTTTCTTTCTTCTTCCCAATGCTTCATCTAGGAAAAGTATTAGTAGATATAGTCTAGATGACTTTAATTGTCAGTGTAATGTATAGATATTTCCCATTATTTTTATCCTGTACTATCCTTAAAAAGCACTATAATTTTGTGATCAATCTTATATTCACTAGCATCTTATTTAGCATGCTTTACCACCATGATTCATTCATTGATTCCCTCTTAGAATGATGGTCTTAAAGTTCTTTTGTTTATTTAAGCTACATAGAACAAGGGCTTCGGCTGTAGGTGTCACTTTACAGAACCCATCCCTGCAAAGCTATGGTGCAGTGTCTGTACTGACACTTACTCTCTCATTCTCTGCTTAGAAACAACATGCGATTGATTTTAGTTTTTTTTTTTTTTTTTCAGCTGGAAAGGCATAGTATTTTGTCCCTCAACTCAGTATTATTTCTCCTACCTTTATACTTCAGTCTTTCCATTGCCTAATATAAATAATAAACAGCTTATGTGTCTAATCTGACATTTAAATTCTTATTTCAAATGCCCTGCTAGTCACAATTTTTCTCTCTTTTCATGGATGTTTATTTCTTCAATTTTAAAAATTTTCAGTAATTCCTCTAACAAAGTGGTACTTTTTACAAAAATAACCATTGATTAAAAAATAGTTTAATACTAACTCTGCTAATTTATTGACTAAGATTACCATACTAATAAGTGTAAACACATCATTGCTATTCTTTAACAAAATTAGTGTTTCTGCTCAGGCAATGAATAAGCATATTATCAAGTGTTATTAACATCATTAATAAGGTTTAATAACAACAAATTTAAATGAATATATAATTCTGAGGTCATAGAGCATTAGTATGCCAGGTTAATGCTATTACTTCTATTTAAAAATACTTGGCTTTAAAAAATTCAAATGACGTATCACCTAACTAGTGTTTCACAATGTACATCCTCTTCTTATTTTAGGAAAAGTATACTAGAATACTACAAATTCTATTTTAGAGTAGGAAATGAAAACAAAGATATAAATAATTTAAAATAGAAGCTTTAGCTTTCTCCTCAGTCAAAAACTACCAGTATTACTTAAAACACTGTCATATTGATCTTCCAAAAAACATTTTCTTTTCTTCATTATCTCTTGCCAATATTATACATCTGACTCTTTTTTACTCCTGGATGCTTAGGCATCTCTTTTTCTTTTACTATCTTCAATACATGGTTATGTGCTGTGTCAGTTTCTGTTGCCTGGCCTCATGCTTTCCCATAAAAGCCCTTTTGTACACAGCAAGTATATTTTCACTCTTGTTTTTATCTAATAGTTTTCATATTTCAAAATGTCTATGAATATTCACCTCTGCACACCCACTATAAGATTAATTAAAAAAAAATAACCAAAGAGGAGTGATGTCAGCATAATGGACATGTGAGTCTCTTCTCTTTTCTCTCTCCTTTGATTTAAAACAATTGGATATCCATAACAGAAAAAAGTGACTCTGCTCAGCAAACCAGAACACCCAAGAGTCCATCCATCTGTACACCGGTAAGTGGGTGGACTGGACCACAGAGGAGGTGAGGAGGCAGAGGAGCAAGGGAAGTGGTGGCAGAGCCAGCAGCAGCTGAGAAGGTGACAACTAGTCTGAGAGCAAGCCACCAAGTCCTTTCTGGTAGAGGAGGTAGAGGGTGAAGGCACATGGAGGTCTGCCAAACTCACACTGCAGCTGGAGGGATAAGCTGCTCAGTCTGAAAAGAGACTGCAATAACTGGAAGAGGGAAAGTAAACAGAATTAGGCAAAGAGAACTGAGGAAAATGTCTTCTTTTCTCTGTCCCAGGAGACATGAAAATCACTCACTACAAACCTCTGGGATCCCCCTATTTCTGGATTCCTCTACTGAGCCATGGGAACATGCACAGCTCCCAGTGAACACCACACCTCCTCTGCTGCTATAGCTTTCCTCAGATATGAAGGAGAAATAAAGTCTTTCTCAGACAAACAAAAGTTGAGGGACTTCACCACAACTATATCTGTTACAAGAAATGCTTAAAAGGAGATCTATCTGAAATTGTAAGACAAAAGTAAGCCAAACTCCGATTAAATTGATATGTACTCAGAATACTGTAATTTTGAAAATAGTATGTTAAACTCTTAGCATAAAGACTAAATGAAAAGAGAATTAACCATAAACACAGCTATCACAATTTGGTAAGAAAATTGCAGTATAAAGAACAATACCTGTGACATCAAAAATATAAAAAGAGGAAGAGTAAAATGATAGAGCTTTCATAGGCTAATGGAGATAAATTGCTAACAGGGGAAAAACGACTGTTTATGAGATATTTTATGTAAACCATGATGACCACAAAATACATATTTAAAGCACACACACACATACACACACACACAGACAAAGAAGTTGGGAGAATAAGAAAATTATCAACTTACAAAGGTAGACAGAAAGAGAGGAGAGAGAAATATTGGTGGGATAAAATAACCAGAAGACAAAAGATAAAATGGTAGTAGTAAATCCTTACACATCATGAATCACCCTAAATATTAATGAATTGAACTTAGTAATCAAAAGGCACATATGGCTGGATGGATCAAAAAAAAAGACATAACTATATGCTACATATAAGATGTTCATTTCAGCTCTAAAGTCACACTTAGGCTCAAAATGAAAGGTTGGAAGATGATATTCAACAGATGAAAACAGAAAGAAGGTAGCCATACTTAGAGAAAATAGATTTCAAGCCTAAAAGGCTAATAAGAGACAAATAAGATCATTATAGAATGATAAGATAATCAATACATAAAGAAGATGTAATAGTCATAAATATACCTGCTTCCAACACTTAAGCACTGAAATATATTAAACAATTCACAACAGATATTAAGGAAGTAATAGACAAAAACACAACAGTCGCATGGGATATGAATACTCCCCATTAATAATGGGTAGATTGCCAGACAAAAAATCAATAAGAAAATTTGGAACTGAATCAGATTTTAAAACAATTGGACTTGATGGACATATACAGAACATTCTATACAACAGTAGCAGAATTCATGATATTCTAAAGTACACATGGAATTTTCTCCAGGATTGATTATATTTGTTATAAAGCATATCTTATAAAATATAAGAAGATTGAAATCATATAAGTTGTCTTCTCTTGATCACAATGATATGAAAGTAGAAATCAACAATGAGAGGAAAATAAGAAGATCTACAAATATTTGGAAGATAGGCAATATACTTCTAAATAACCACTCTGTCAAAGAAGAAATCAAAAGGGAAATAAATAATCTCCAAACAAATGAAAATGAAAATAAATTAAACATTGTGGGATGCAGCAAAAAGCAGTTCTGAGAGGGAAGTTTATAGCAATACACACGTACACTATTACTAAGATCTTAAATAAATAATGTAACTTTAAATGACAAGAAACTAGAAAAACAAAACATCTTAAGCCCAAAGTTAGCAAAAAGAAGAAAATAATAAGAATCAGAGCATAAATAAATGAAATAGAGACCAGAAAAAGAATAGATATAATCAATGAAACAAAGAACTGGTTTTTCAAAAAGATAAACAGGTTGAAAAACTCTTAGCTAGATTAAATGAGAAAAAAGTAGAAAATAGTCAACAAACAAAGCCAGATGTGAAAGTGGAGACTTTACAGAATTATGAGACTATATGAACAAATATATGCTAACAAAGTATATAACCCAGAAGAAATGAATACATTTCTAGAAATACACAATCTACCAAGACTAAATCAGAAATAAGGAAGAAATCCAAACAGACCTGGATAAAGATTGAATCAGTAATAAAGCGAACAAACAAAACACCGAACACAGAAACACCAAGATCAGATGATTTCTCTAGAGAATTTTACCAAAAAAAAAAAAAATTACCAATTCCTCTCAAATTCTTCCAAAACATTGAGGAGGAGGGAATAATACCAAATGCATTTTGTGAGGCCAGCAATACTTTGATACCAGCAACAGATATGATTACCACAGTAAAATAGTACATAAGCCAATATCCTTGATGAATATACATACAAATATTCTCAACAAAGTTTTAGGAAAATGAATTCAGGCAACAGGTTCAGTCAGTCAGTCAGTTCAGTCGCTCAGTCATGTCCGACTCTTTGAGACCCCATGAACCACAGCATGCCAGGCCTCCATGTCCATCACCAACTCCAGGAGATTACCCAAACCGATGTCCATTGAGTCAGTGATGGCATCCAATCATCTCATCCTCTGTCGTCCCCGTCTCCTCCTGCACTCAATCTTTCCCAGCATCAGGGCCTCTTCAAATGAGTCAGCTCTTCGCATCAGGTGGCCAAAGTATTAGAGTTTCAGCTTCAACATCAGTCCTCCCAATGAACACCCAGGACTGATCTCCTTTAGGATGGACTGGTTGCATCTCCTTGCAGTCCAAGGGACTCTCAAGAGCCTTGGTGTTCTTCTCCAACACCATAGTTCAAAAGCATCAATTCTTCAGCACTCAGCTTTGTTTATCGTCCAACTCTCACATCCATACGTGACCACTGGAAAAACCATAGGCTTAAAAGGGTTCAAATTAAATTGAAGAATATATTAAAAGGATAATACATCACGATGGAGGAAGATTTATTCCAGGAATTCAAGGTGGTTCAACATACATAAATCAATAAAATCAGATCAATGAAATGAAACATTAAAAATCACATGATCGTATAATAGGTATAGAAAAGGATTTGACAAAATACATAAACCTACTGTGATAGGACATTTCGTCTATCAAACACTAAGTTATGTCCGGGTCTTGTGACCCCCATGGACTGCAGTATGGTAGGCTTCACTGTCCTTCACTGTTTCCCAGGGTTTGCTCAGACTCATGTCCATTGTGTTGGTAATTCCATCCAACCATCTCATCCTCTAACATCTTGTTCTCCTCCTACCTTCAATCTTTCCCGGCATCAGGGTGTTTACAATGGGTCAGCTCTTTGCATCAGATGGCCAAAGTATTGGAGCTTCAGCTTCAGCATCAGCCCTTCCAATGAATATTCAGGGTTGATTTCTTCAGGATTGCCTCATTTGATATCTTTGCTGTCCAGGGGACTCTCAAGAGTCTTCTGCAGCACCACAGTTCAAAAACATCAATTCTTTGGTGCTCAGCTTTCTTTATTGCCCAAATCTCACATGCATATATGACTAATAGCTTTGACTATATGAACATTTGTTGGCAAAGTGATTTCTTGCTTTTTAATGTGCTATCTAGGTTTGCCATAGTTTTCTTCCAAATAGCAAGTGTCTTTTAATTTCACGGCTATGGTCACCATCCACAGTAATTATGGAGCCAAGAAAAGAAAATCTGTCACTGTTTCCATTTTTTCCCTCATCTATTTGCCATGAAGTGATGGGAACAGATGTCATGATCTTAGCTTTTGAATGTTGAGTTTTACGTCAGAATTTTTCATTCTCCTTTTTCACCTTCATCAAGAGGCTCTTTAGTTCCTCTTTGCTTTCTCCCCTTAGGTTGGTATCATCTGCATATCTGAGGTTGCTGATATATCTCCTTGCAATCTTAATTCCAGCTTGTAACTCTTCCAGCCCAGCATTTTGCATGATATCTTCTGCATGTAATTTAGACAAAGCAAACCATTCACTATCACAGTGATCCAAGCCTATGCCCCAACCAGTAATGCTGAAGAAGCTGAAGTTGAACGGTTCTATGAAGACCTACAAGACCTTTTGAACTAACACATCAAAAAGATATCCTTTTCATTATAGGGGACTGGAAGGCAAAAGTAGGAAGCCAAGAAACACCTGGAGTAACAGGTGAATTTGGCCTTGGAATACGGAATGAAGCAGGGCAAAGGCTAATAGAGTTTTGCCAAGAGAATGCACTGGTCATAGCAAACGCCCTCTTCCAACAATACAAGAGAAGACTCTATACAGAGACATCACCAGATGGTCAACACCAAAATCAGATTGATTCTATTCTTTGCAGCCAAAGATGGAGAAGCTCTATAGAGTCAGCAAAAACAAGACCAGGAGCTGACTGTGGCTTAGATCATGATCTCCTTACTGCCAAATTAAGACTTAAATTGAAGAAAGTGGGGAAAAACACTAGATCATTCAGGTATGACCTAAATGAAATCCCTTATGATTTTATAGTGGAAGTGAGAAATAGATTTAAAGGACAAGATCTGATAGAGTGCCTGTTGAACTATGGACAGAGGTTCATGACATTATACAGGAGACAGGGATCAAGATCATCCCCATGGAAAAGAAATACAAAAAAAGCAAAATGGCTGTCTGAGGAGGCCTTAAAAATAGCTGTGAAAAGAAGAGAAGGGAAAAGCAAAGGAGAAAAGGACAGATATAACCATCTGAATGCAGAGTTCCAAAGAATAGCAAGGTGAGATAAGAAAGCCTTCCTGAGCGAATCAATGCAAAGAAATAGAGGAAAACAACAGAATGGGAAAGACTAGAGATGTCTTCAAGAAAACTAGAGACACCAAGGGAACATTTCATGCAAAGATGAGGTTGATAAAGGACAGAAATGGTATGGACCTAATATAGGCAGAAGATATTAAGAAGAGATGGCAAGAATACACAGAAGAATTGTATGAAAAAGATGTTCACGATCCAGATAATCATAATGGTGTGATCTCTCACCTAGAGCCAGACATCCTGGAATGTGAAGTCAAGTAGGCCTTAGGAAGGGTTACTACAAACAAAGCTATTGGAAGTGATGAATTCCAGTGGAGCTATTTGAAACCCTGAAAGACGCTGCTGTGAAAGTGCTGCACTCAATATGCCAGCCAATTTGGAAAAGTCAGCAGTGGCCACAGGACTGGAAAAGGTCAGTTCAGTTCAGTCGCTCAGTCGTGTCTGAAACTCCGCGACCCCATGAAGTGCAGCACGCCAGGCCTCCCTGTCCATTACCAACTCCTGGAGTTCACTCAGACTCACATCCATCGAGTCAGTGATGCCATCCAGCCATCTCATCCTCTGTCGTCCCCTTCTCCTCCTGCCCCCAATCCCTCCCAGCATCAGAGTCTTTTCCAATGAGTCAACTGTTCGCATGAGGTGGCCAAAGTACTGGAGTTTCAGCTTCAGCATCATTCCTTCCAAAGAAATTTCAGGGCTGATCTCCTTCAGAATGGACTGGTTGGAGCTCCTTGCAGTCCAAGGGACTCTCAAGAGTCTTCTCCAACACCCCAGTTCAAAAGCATCAATTCTTCAGTGCTCAGCCTTCTTCACAGTCCAACTCTCACATCCATACATGACCACAGGAAAAACCATAGCCTTGACTAGACAAACCTTTGTTGGCAAAGTAATGTCTCTGCTTTTGAATATGCTATCTAGGTTGGTCATAACTTTCCTTCCAAGGAGTAAGCGTCTTAATTTCATGGCTGCAGTCACCATCTGCAGTGATTTTGGAGCCCCCCAAAATAAAGTCTGACACTGTTTCCACTCTTTCCCCATCTATTTGCCATGAAGTGATGGGACCAGATGCCATGATCTTCGTTTTCTGAATGTTGATCTTTAAGCCAACTTTTTCACTCTCCTCTTTCACTTTCATCAAGAGGCTCTTTAGTTCTTCTCCACTTTCTGCCATAAGGAAGGTGTCCTCTGCATGTCTGAGGTTATTTATGTTTCTCCGGGCAATCTTGATTCCAGCTTGTGCTTCCTCCAGCCCAGCGTTTCTCATGATGTACTCCACATATAAGTTAAATAAGAAGGGTGATAATATACAGCCTTGATGTACTCCTTTTCCTATTTGGAACCAGTGTGTTTTTCCATGTCCAGTTCTAACGGTTGCTTCCTGACCTGCATACAAATTTCTCAAGAGGCAGATCAGGTGGTCTGGTATTACCATCTCTTTCAGAATTTCCTACAGTTTATTGTTATCCCACAGTCAAAGGCTTAGGCATAATCAATAAAGCAGAAATAGATGTTTTTCTGGGACTCACTTGCTTTTTCCATGATCCAGCATATGTTGGCAATTTGATCTCTGGTTCCTCTGCCTTTTCTAAAACCAGCTTGAACATCAGGAAGTTCATGGTTCACATATTGCTGAAGCCTGGCTTGGAGAATTTTGAGCATTACTTTACTAGCGTGTGAGATGAGTGCAATTGAGCAGTAGTTTGAGCATTCTTTGGCATTTCCTTTCTTTGGGATTGGAATGACAACTGACCTTTTCCAGGATTGTGGCCACTGCTGAGTTTTCCAAATTGGCTGGCATATTGAGTGCAGCACTTTCACAGCAGCATGTTTCAGGATTTGAAATAGCTCAACTGGAATTCCATCACCTCCACTAGCTTTGTTCATAGTGATGCTTTCTAAGGCCAACTTGTCTTCACATTCCAGGATGTCTGTCTCTAGGTGAGTATTCACACCATCGTGATTATCTGGGTCTTGAAGCTCTTTTTTTTTTTTTTACAGTTCTTCTGTGTATTCTTGCCATCTCTTCTTAATATCTTCTGCTTCTGTTAGGTCCATACCATTTCTGTCCTTTATCGAGCCCATCTTTGCATGAAATGTTCCCTTGGTATCTCTAATTTTCTTGAAGAGATCTCTAGTCTTTCCCATCCTGTTGTTTTCCTCTATTTCTTTGCATTGATTCGCTCAGGAAGGCTTTCTTATCTCTTCTTGCTAGTCTTTCGAACTCTGCATTCAGATGTTTATATCTTTCCTTTTCTCCTTTGCTTTTCACTTTTCTTCTTTTAACAGCTATTTGTAAGACCTCCCCGGACAGCCATTCTGCTTTTTTGCATTTCTTTTCCATGGAGATAGTTTTGATCCCTGTGTTCTGTGCAATGTCACGAACTTCATTCCATAGTTCATCAGGCGCTCTATCTATCAGATCTAGGCCCTTAAATCTATTTCTCACTTCCACTGTATAATCATAAGGGATTTGATTTAGGTCATACCTGAATGGTCTAGTGGTTTCCCCACTATCTTCAATTTAAGTCTGAATTTGGCAATAAGGAGTTCATGATCTGAGCCACAGTCAGCTCCTGGCCTTGTTTTTGCTGACTCTATAGAGCTTCTTCATCTTTTGCTGAAAAAAATATAATCAGTCTGATTTCAGTGTTGACCATCTGGTGATGTCCATGTATAGAGTCTTCTCTTGTGTTCTTGGAAGAGGATGTTTGTTATGACCAGTGCATTTTCTTGGCAAAACTCTATTAGTCTTTGCCCTGCTTCATTCTGTATTCCAAGGCCAATTTTGCCAGTTATTCCAGGTGTTTCTTGACTTCCTACTTTTGTATTCCAGTCTCCTATCATGAAAAGGACATCTTTTTTGGGTGTTAGTTCTAAAAGGTCTTGTAGGTCTTCATAGAACCGTTCAACTTCAGCTTTTTCAGCATTACTGGTTGGGGCATAGACTTGGATTACTGTGATATTGAATGGTTTGCCCTGGAAATGAACATAGATTATTCTGTAGTTTTTGAGATTGCATCTAAGTACTGCATTTCGGACTCTTTTGTTGACCATGATGGCTACTCCATTTCTTCTGAGGGATTCCTGCCTCAGAATTTAACTCAGATATAATGGTCATCTGAGTTAAATTCACCCATTCCAGTCCATTTTAGTTTGCTGATTCCTAGAATGTCGACATTCACTCTTGCCATCTCTTGTTTGACCACTTCAATTTGCCTTGATTCATGGACCTGACATTCCAGGTTCCTATGCAATATTGCTCTTTACAGCATTGGACCTTGCTTCTATCACCAGTCACATCCACAGCTGGGTATTCTTTTTGCTTTGGCTCCATCCCTTCATTCTTTTTGGAGTTATTTCTCAACTGATCTCCAGTAGCATATTGGGCACCTACCAACCTGGGGAGTTCCTCTTTCAGTATCTTATCATTTTGCCTTTTCATACTGTTCATGGGGAAAAGGTCAGAGTATATTCCAATCCCAAAGAAACACAATGCCAAGGAATGCTCAAACTACCAAACAATTGCACTCATCTCACACGCTAGTAAAGTAATGCTCAAAATTCTCCAAGCCAGGCTTCAGCAATACGTGAACCATGAACTTCCAGATGTTCAAGCTGGTTTTAGAAATGGCAGAGGAATCAGAGATGAAATTTCCAACATCTGCTGGATCAAGGAAAAAGCAAGAGAGTTCCAGAGAAGCATCTATTTCTGCTTTATTGACTATGCCAAAGCCTTTGACTGTGTGGATCAAAATAACCTGTGGAAAATTTTGAAAGTGATGGGAATACCAGACTACCTGACCTGCCTCTTGAGAAACCTATATGCAGGTCAGGAAGCAACAGTTAGAACTGGACATGGAACAACACACTTGTTCCAAATAGGAAAAGGAGTACGTCAAGGCTGTATGTTGTCACCCTGCTTATTTAACTTATATGCAGAGTACATCATGAGAAACGCTGGGCTGCTGGAAGCCCAAGCTGGAATTAAGATTGCCGGCAGAAATATCAATAACTTCAGATATGCAGATGACACCACTCTTATTGAAGAAAGTGAAGAGGAACTAAAGAACCTCTTGATGAAAGTGAAAGAGGAGAGTGAAAAAGTTGGCTTAAAGCTCAACATTCAGAAAACTAAGATCATGACATCCAGTCCCATCACTTCACAGGAAATAGATGGGGAATCAGTGGAGAAAATTTCAGACTTTTTTTTGGGGGGGGGTGCTCCAAATTCACTGCGGATGGCGATTGCAGCCATGAAATTAAAAGACACTTACTCCTTGGAAGGAAAGTTATGGCCAACCTAGATAGCATATTCAAAAGCAGAGACATTACTTTGCCAACAAAGTTCCATCTAGTCAAGGCTATGGTTTTTCCAGTGGTCATATATGGATGTGAAAGCTAGACTGTGAAGAACGCTGAGCACCGAAGAATTGATGCTTTTGAAGTGTGGTGTTGGAGAAGACTCTTGAGAGTCCCTTGGACTGCAAGGAGATCCAACCAGTCCATTCTGAAGGAGATCAGTCCTGAGTGTTCATTGGAAGGACTGATGCTGAGGCTGAAACTCCAATACTTTGGCCACCTCATGCGAAGAGTTGACTCATTGGAAAAGGCTCTGATGCTGGGAGGGATTGAGGGCAGGAGGAGAAGGGCATGGCAGAAGATGAGATGGCTGGATGGCATCACCGACTCAATGGACATGAGTTTGAGTGAACCCAGGGAGTTGGTAATGGACTGGCAGGTCTGGCATGGTTAGACTCATGGGGTCACAAAGAGTCAGACATGACTGAATGACTGAACTGAACTGAAGTTAGACAAACAGAATGACAATACTTCTTTCCCAATTTTGAGCCAGTCCTTTGTTCCATGTCTGGTTCTAGTGTTGCTCCTTGACTTGCATACAAGTTTCTCAGGATGCAAGTAAGCTTTTTGGGAATTCTCATCTTTTAAAGAATTCCCCACATTTTGTTGTGATCCACAGAGTCAAGGACTTTAGCCTAGTAAATGAAGCAGAAGTACATGTTTTTCTGCAACCCCTTGCCTTGTCTATGATCCAACAGATGGTGGCAATTAAATCTCTTGTTCCTCTGCTTTTTCTAAATCCAACTTATACATCTGGAAGTTCTTGGTTCATGTACTGTTTGAAACCTAGTTTGAAGGATTTGGGGCATTATCTTGCTGGCATGTGGAATGAGTGCAATTCTATAGTAGCATGGTCATTCTTTGACATTGCCCTTCTTTGGGATTGAAATGAAGATTGAACTTTTTCCAGTTCTGTGGTTGTTACTGACTTTTCCAAATTTGCTAGCCTATTGAGTGTAGCACTTTAATAGCATCATCTTTACACATGTATACCTGTGGCGGATTCATTTTGATATTTGGCAAAACTAATACAATTATGTAAAGATTAAAAATAAAATAAAATTAGAAAGAAAAAAAAATTTAAATGTCTCAGTTGAAATTTCATTGCTTCCTGTAGCTCTTTTTGTAGTAATGCTTTCAATCATTACCAAGGCCCATTTGCCTTTACAATCCAGGATGTCTGGCTCTAGGTGAATGACCACACCACCATGGTTATCTAGGTCAGAAGACATTTTTGTACAGTTCTATGTACAAAGGATAGAGAAGAAATAATTCATAATAATAGAGGTAATATGTGACAAACCTACAGCTAACATTATACTCAATACTATACTCTCCATTCCCATTCTGTTGTCTATGTCAGAAGCTTTCTCGTCCTTTATCCCTGTAATAAAACTTCTGCCATACAAAGTTTTGAGTGTTTGAAGCCTGGTCCTTGGTCCTGAAGCTAAATCTTCTTTGGAGATCACAAATCCAACATCATTCACCATAAGCTATCAAATGCAGGTCAATCTTGTTAAACTAGAATCTCATGGAAATGCTTTTGAAATGAACTGTTTAACCCTTCTATAATATGTTTTTACCCATTGAAATTCTGTATTTTTAAAGGCATTTTTTCTGCAATATGTATTCAAAATACAGAAGTATATTCAATTAGAATTTAGGATCTTATTATCTGGAAGTCTATGGCATCTATTTTTTTTTTTAATTTTTTGGTTTCATAGCTGTTTTTTCCTTTTTTTCCTGAGCTTAAATAGAATGGCATTTCTGTTGCATAGTTTTCTTCTTTTATAACTTATTTCTTGACTGATTTCCAATAATGTGATATTAAGAATAGGACATTAATTATAGTTCATCAAGTTACAGTAGTACCTATGAAAGCAATATAAAATAAATGCTATGAAAAGAAATTGAAGTTTTGGTATCAGAGAATCTAAATGACTTCAGGATATATTTTGCCTCTATTTCAAAGATTCAAATATTTTAGTACTGTTATTTTGCAAGAGTTTGTATATTATCTCTATCAGACAGAAAGAGATTTTTCAATTAAAAAAAAAGTAAGTTACTATCTAACATCATGTATGTAAGTTTTCTTCCCAGAGGGGGAAAAATGGAATTAAAAATATTCTAAACATATTAATATTTTCTCTTCTTTAAAAAAAGGTTTTATTTATTAATTTTGGCTGTGTTGTGCCCTTGTTGCTGTGTGCAGGCTTTGTGTCTAGTTGTGGCGAGTGGGGGCTATCCTCAGTTGTGGTGCACAGGCTTCTTACTGTGGTGACTTCTCTTGTTTCTAAAAGCCATTGTGGCTCTCAGGCTCTACAGTATGGGCTCAGTAATTATGGCACTGGGCTTAACTGCTCCATGGCATGTGGAACCTTCCCAAATCAGGGATAGAATCCATGTCCCTTCATTGGCAAGCAGATTCTTAACCATTGGACCACCACGAAAGTCCATGTTAATATTTTCTACTGAAAAGGGGCAATAAAAGTCTGCATTCATTTCCCAAATAAATAAAAGTATAGAATGAAGTTTCCTTTCCTATTATTGTAATGTTTTTATATAAAAAGATTATCTAAAGATGAAAAGACAAGGCTGTCCTATATTTTACCTATTTTATACTTACATAGAGGAGAACGTTCACTTTCTCTTTAGATTTCCCTTTTGAGATTTAATCGAAAAGAAATATTAATGTATTGACTCACTGAATGCATTCCAATTTGTATGTATACATTTTTTTGTACCCACACCCTAAAAGTTTGGCCAAAAAAATATTTAAAAGAGAAATCTAAAGCATAAAAATAAATGTCCTCGTAGAAAATACACAGTCAATAAATAGAGTTAATAGGTTAAGTCTAAGGACACAGACATGTAAATTGCTTTTATCCCATTAAGAGAATAATAGATGAAGTCAGAGAAACTATGCTTATTTTGTAGTGTAAAGATGCTAAAAAACTACTCGATTTAGACATATTCAAGAGCTTAATAGTTTAATAATCATCCACAATTTCTATCAGAAATGTCTAAAACAAACTTCTGAGCAATAATGTGCATCCAAAATCTACTGAAGAATGTATAATCATATTATACTATCAACAAAAGGATTATTTTAAGAAAACACTGCAAATGAAAATAATAATAAAAAGAATTTTCAGCGGTGAAAACAATCTCATGGATATACAAGCCACTGGATATAAAGGAATACTGTAGTTTCTCAGCAATTAAGTGCCATCCAAGGATATAAATTTTATATATCCGAGGGAATTGTTTGAACATACCAATTGAGTAGGCTGAAATGCTTAGACTTCTTATGCCTATTTCCATAAGGAAAACTGATTATTACATCAGTAAAATAAGGAATGATTGCCTTATGCACATTGGAGTCTTGCTCATTTAATGTATAAAGATACTGCTCTTAAATGAATAGCATGTTGGGAGATGCAAAGCAGAAAGTGTACTGGGCTTTTATGAGGTAGAGAACATGGCATTTAATGGAATGGTATAGGATATATAAGGATTGTTTAAGAATATCTAGATTTCCAGGATTTTGAATTAAGTAAGAGAGGAAGGAGAAATTACTTTTAAAGCATTAATCCATTTTGATGTTATTCCTATGAGGAAGAGTCTAAAAGGCCAAGGAAATAAAAATTCAAATAGATATTTTATGGCAGTGTTGGCTGAATGGTCCCTATTCTTAGCAATACTAATGACTGTGTAAAATTATATATTTGCATAAAAATAAGTATATGACAAAGCACTTTGGTACAGTTTAATAGATAGATGTGCCTGGGGAGGGTGGTGGTGGTGTGTGTGGTAGGATGATAAAAGTTGGAATGGAGAGAAGGGGAGTGAAAAAAAATTGGAAATGATACAGCTCTCTTAAAGAATTCAATTTGGTTAAAAAGAGACACATATGCAGACAACAACAACAACACCAACAACGAATAAAAGCAGGTATATTCAACTGAGTTAGACCTATTCAAGAAAAGAAGAGGTAACCTCTTAACCTGTATGGCCCATATTCCTTAATGGAAGTTGTTAAATTTGAGCTTGGTGTAAATGATTGCTTGGAGCTTTAATATGTAAAGGAAGTAGGGAGAAAATTCCAGCTGGAAAAGTAAGGGTAAAGAGAATAAAAGGTGAGAGGAGATCAAGATAGAATAGGAGGATGTGGAACTCACTTTTCCCTGTGAATACATCGAAAATAAACCTACATGTCAAATAATCTCACTGAAAACTAACTAGGGGTTGACAGAAAGACTCCTATACAACATCGGCTAGGAAAGGTTCACAAGGGAATCAAGTAAGGAAGGAAGGGAAGTGAACTAGTTTGGACCTGGTCCTCTGGGAAGAAGAAAAAGAGAATTACACAGGCAGGGATTCCCCTGGGGAGTATGTGGTCCAAGCCCATACTGGATGCCCTATCCCTGGGACCCATCACCAGGGAAGATGAATCCCCTTGTCTGATTGGAAGGCCTGACGAGAAAAAAAGAGGGCTCTGGGAAGCCTGGGCTCTGCTTGTAAGGAGGGTGCAACTTACTTGTGAGGATTCTGCTTGGGAAGAGAGGGTGGGTTGAAACTGCATGGGGTGTTGGTATGTTTCTCACAACCAACCAACCCAGCATACCTCAGCTTGAAAGGAGCGATCACTCTGACCCCACATGCTTCAGGATACAGCTTCACCCTGGCACAAAATCTGCAATGGTTAAGGGGAGAATTCAGTTGGAGGAACAAAGATGACTCAGACCCAGAGATGTCTGACTCTTACCAGCAGCCAGGTAAGACTGCTGTGAGGAGCAGCCATCACTGGTGCTTACATAGGCAGGACCCAGAAGTGGTCTGGTTCACCAGTGCAGCCAGGACAGACACAGCCCATGCCAAGTGCCTTCGCCAGTCTCTCTTGCCATGTAATGTTTTCCTCGGGGTAAGATTGGGCAAAGGTAGTCTATAAAGGGGTGCTCCAACATAAGGACACCACTTCAATAACACAATAGGTAACTGTTTTGCCAACATCCGCTGGATCATTGAAAAAGCAAGAAAGTTCCAGAAAAACATCCATTTCTGCTTTATTGACTATGCCAAAGCCCTTGACTGTGTGGATCACAATAAACTGTGGAAAATTCTGAAAGAGATGGGAGTACCAGACCACCTGACCTGCCTCTTGAGAAACCTATATACAGGCTGGGAAGTAACAGTTAGAACTGGACATGGAACAACAGACTGGTTCCAAATAGGAAAAGGAGCACATCAAAGCTGTATATTGTCACCCTGTTTATTTAGCTTATATGCAGAGTACATCATGCGAAACGCTGGGCTGGAGGAAGCACAAGCTGGAATCAAGATTGCCTGGAGAAACATCAATAACCTCAGATATGCAGAGGACACCTTCCTTATGGCAGAAAGTGAAGAAGAACTAAAGAGCCTCTTGATGAAAGTGGAAGAGGAGAGTGAAAAAGTTGGTTTAAAGATCAACATTCGTCCAGGTTCGATGCACGATAATGGATGCTTGGGACTAGTGCACTGGGACGACCCAGAGGGATGGTATGGGGAGGGAGGAGGGAGGAGGGTTCAGGATGGGAAACACATATATACCTGTGGCGGATTCATTTTGATATTTGGCAAAACTAATACAATTATGTAAAGTTAAAAAAAAATAAAGAGTCGGACACACACACACACACAAAAGAAAACGAAGATCATTGCATCCAGTCCCATCACTTCATGGCAAATAGATGGGGAAAGAGTGCAAACAGTGTCAGACTTTATTTTGGGGGGCTCCAAAATCACTGCAGATGGTGACTGCAGCCATGAAATTAAAAGACGCTTACTCCTTGGAAGGAAAGTTATGACCAACCTAGATAGCATATTCAAAAGCAGAGACGTTACTTTGCCAACAAAGGTCCGTCTTGTCAAGGCTATGATTTTTCTGGTGGTCATGTATGGATGTGAGAGCTGTACTGTGAAGAAGGCTGAGTGCCGAAGAATTGATGCTTTTGAACTGTGGTGCTGGAGAAGAATTGAGAGTCCCTTGGACTGCAAGGAGATCCAACCAGTCCATCCTAAAGGAGATCAGTCCTGGGTGTTTATTGGAAGGACTGATGTTGAAGCTGAAACTCCAATACTTTGGCCACCTGATGCAAAGAGCTGACTCATTTGAAAAGACCCTGATGCTGGGAAATATTGAGGGCAGAGGGAGAATGGGACGACAGAGGATAAAATGGTTGGATGGCATCACAGACTCAATGGACATGGATTTGGATGGACTCCAGTAGTTGGTGATGGACAGGGAGGCCTGGCGTGCTGCAGTTCATGGGATCACAAAGAGTCAGACACGACTTAGCGACTGAACTGAACTTGGTTAACTTAAAAATGTCAGAGAAACTTTAGGAAAAATGGCAGAGGAACTAGCCTCAATTGAAAGAACAAAAGAAACCCCCTGAAAGAATGAATAAGAAAACAGAAGCATACAATTGCCCAGATAAGGAACTCAAAGTATTAGAAGAAGAATGCTAATTGAATTAAGGGAAAGAATAGATTAACGCAGCAAGAATTTAAGAAGTAACTAGGATATATTTTAAAAAGAAAAGGAACTGAAAGGTACAACAGCTGAAATGAAAAGAAAAAACACACACACACACATTATATCAAATGAACTGCAGGGATACAGAACACATAGTGAAGTTTTCATCCATTATCTCCTCAAATATTTTCTCATGCCCTTTCTTTTGTCTTCTTCTTTGGGACACCTATGATTGAAATATTGAGGCATTTAACATTGTCCCAGAGGTTTCTTTAGGATGTCCTCATTTCTTTTAATTCTTTTCTCTTCTCTGTTTCATTTATTGCCACCATTCTATCTTCCACCTCACTTATCTTGTCTTCTGCCTCAGTTATTCTACTGTTGGTTCCCTCCAGAGTGCTTTTAATCTTGGTTATTGCATTGTTTATTATTGATTGACTCTTTATTTCTTCTAGGTCCTTGTTAAACATTTCTTGCATTTTCTTAATCATTGTCTCTAGTCTATATAGTAACTTCACTTTGTTTTGAAGATTTTGGATCATCTTTACCACCATTATTTTGAATTCTTTTTCAGGTAGACTCCCTATCTCCTTCTCTTTTGTTATGTTTGGTGGGTTTTTATGATATTCTTTCACCTGCTGAATATTTCTCTGCCTTTTCATTTTGTTTACATTGCTGTGTTTGGGATGCCCTTTCTGCAGGCTGGAATTTCATGGTTCCTCTTATTTGTGGAACCATGAAATTATCTGACAGAATGTGGCCCACTAGAGAAGGGAATGGCAAACGACTTCAGTATTCTTGCCTTGAGAACCCCATGAACAGTATGAAAAGGCAAAATGATAGGATACTGAAAGAGAAACTCCCCAGGTCAGTAGGTGCCCAATATGCTATTGGAGATCAGTGGAGATATCACTCCAGAAAGAATGAAGGGATGGAGCCAAAGCAAAAACAATACCCAGCTGTGGATGTGACTGGTGATAGAAGCAAGGTCCAATGCTGTAAAGAGCAATATTGCATAGGAACCTGGAATGTCAGGTCCATGAATCAAGGCAAATTGGAAGTCTTTAAACAAGAGATGGCAAGAGTGAATGTCAATATTCTAGGAATCAACAAACTAAAATGGACTGGAATGGGTTAATTTAACTCAGATGACCATTATATCTACTACTGTGGGCAGGAATCCCTCAGAAGAAATGGAGTAGCCATCATGGTCAACAAAAGAGTCCAAAATGCAGCACTTGGATGCAATCTCAAAAATGACAGAATGATCTCTGTTCGTTTCCAGGGCAAACCATTCAATATCACAGTAATCCAAGTCTATGCCCCAACCAGTAACGCTGAAGAAGCTGAAGTTGAATGGTTCTATGAAGACCTACAAGACCTTTTAGAACTAACACCCAAAAAAGATGTCCTTTTCATGATAGGAGACTGGAATGCAAAAGTAGGAAGTCAGGAAACACCTGGAGTAACAGGCAAAATTGGCCTTGGAATACGGGATGAAGCAGGGCAAAGGCTAATAGAGTTTTGCCAAGAAAATGCACTGGTCATAACAAACACCCTCTTTCAACAACACAAGAGAAGACTCTATACATGGACATCACCAGATAGTCAACACTGAAATCAGATTTATTATATTCTCTGCAGCGAAAGATAGGGAAGCTCTATACAGTCAGCAAAAACAAGACCAGGAGCTGACTGTGGCTCAGACCATGAACTCCTTATTGCCAAATTCAGACTTAAATAGAAGAAAGTAGGGAAAACCCCTAGACCATTCAGGTATGACCTAAATCAAATCCCTTATGATTATACAGTGGAAGTGAGAAATAGATTTAAGGGCCTAGATCTGATAGATAGAGTGCCTGATGAACTATGGAATGAGGTTTGTGACATTGTACAAGAGACAGGGATCAAGACCATCCGTATGGAAAAGAAATGCAAAAAAGCAAAATGGGTGTCTGGGGAGGTTTTACAAATAGCTGTGAAAAGAAGAGAAGTGAAAAGCAAAGGAGAAAAGGAAAGATATAAACATCTGAATGCAGAGTTCCAAAGACTAGCAAGAAGAGATAAGAAAGCCTTCCTCAGCGATCAATGCAAAGAAATAGAGGAAAACAACAGAATGGGAAGGACTAGAGATCTCTTCAAGAAAATTAGAGATACCAAGGGAACATTTCATGCAAAGATGGGCTCGATAAAGGACAGAAATGGTATGGACCTAACAGAAGCAGAAGATATTAAGAAGAGATGGCAATAATACACAGAAGAACTGTACAAAAAAGATCTACACGACCCAGATAATCACGACGGTGTGATCACTGACCTAGAGCCAGACAACCTGGAATGTGAAGTCAAGTGGGCCTTAGAAAGCATCACTACGAACAAAGCTAGTGGAGGTGATGGAATTCCAGTTGAGCTATTCCAAATCCTGAAAGATGATGCTGTGAAAGTGCTGCACTCAATATGCCAGCAAATTTGGAAAACTCAGCAGTGGGCACAGGACTGGAAAAGGTCAGTTTTCATTCCAATCCCAAAGAAAGGCAATGCCAAAAAATGCTCAAACTACCCCACAATTGCACTCATCTCACACGTTAGTAAAGTAGTGCTCAAAATTCTCCAAGCCAGGCTTCAGCAATATGTGAACCGTGAACTTCCTGATGTTCCAGCTGGTTTTAGAAAAAGCAGAGGAACCAGAGATCAAATTGCCAACATGCACTGGATCCTGGAAAAAGCAAGAGAGTTCCAGAAATACATCAATTTCTGCTTTATTGACTATGCCAAAGCCTTTGACTTTGTGGATTACAATAAACTGTGTAAAATTCTGAAAGAGATGGGAATACCAGACCACCTGATCTGCCTCTTGAGAAATTTGTATGCAGGTCAGGAAGCAACAGTTAGAACTGGACATGGAACAACAGACTGGTTCCAAATAGGAAAAGGAGTTCGTCAAGGCTGTATATTGTCACTCTGTTTATTTAGCTTATATGCAGAGTACATCATGAGAAACTCTGGACTGGAAGAAACACAAGCTGGAATCAAGATTGCTGGGAGAAATATCAATAACCTCAGATATGTAGGTGACACCACCCTGATGGCAGAAGGTGAAGAGGAACTCAAAAGCCTCTTGATGAAAGTGAAAGTGGAGAGTGAAAAAGTTGGCTTAAAGCTCAACATTCAGAAAACGAAGATCATGGCATCCAGTCCCATCACTTCATGGCAAATAGATGGGGAAAGAGTGGAAACAGTGTCAGACTTTATTTGAGGGGCTCCAAAATCACTACAATGGTGACTGCAGCCATGAAATTAAAAGACACTTACTCCTTGGAAGGAAAGTTATGACCAACCTAGATAGCATATTCAAAAGCAGAGACATTACTTTGTCAACAAAGGTCCATCTAGTCAAGGCTATGGTTTTTCCTGTGGTCATGTATGGATGTGAGAGTTGGACTGTGAAGAAAGTTGAGCATTGAAGAATTAATGCCTTTGAACTGTGGTGTTGAAGAAGACTCTTGAGAGTCCCTTGGACTGCAAGGAGCTCCAACCAGTCCATTCTGAAGGAGATCAGCCCTGGGATTTCTCTGGAAGGAATGATGCTAAAGCTGAAACTCCAGTACTTTGGCCACCTCATGAGAAGAGTTAACTCATTGGAAAAGACTCTGATCTGGGAGGGATTGGGGGCAAGAGGAGAAGGGGACTACAGAGGATGAGATGGCTGGATGGCATCACTGATTAGATGGATGTGAGTGTGAGTGAACTCCAGCAGTTGGTGATGGACAGGGAGGCCTGGCGTGCTGGGATTCATGGGGTTGCAAAGAGTCGGACATGACTGAGCGACTGATCTGATCTGATCTGATCTTATTTATGGAATCTGCTCCCTCTGGGTGGGGTTGGACTAGTGGTTTGTCAAGGTTTCCTTGTTGGGAGATCTTGCATCTGTGTTCTGGTTGGTGGAGCTGAATCTTTTCTCTCTGGAGTGGAACGAAGTGTCCAGTTTTGAGTTTGGGGATGTTAACGGGTTTGGCATGGCTTTGGGCAGCCCGTCTTTTAATGTTCAGTGTTATGTGCCTATTTTGCTGGAGAATTAGCATGGTATATCTTGCACTGGAACTTGTTGGCTCTTGGGTGAAGCTTGGTTTCTGTGTAGGTATGGAGACTTTTGGGTGAGCTCTTGTCTATTAATGGTCCCTGGAGTCAGGAGTTCTCTGATGTTCTAAAGTTTTGGAGTTAACTTCCTGACTATGACTTTTCATCCTTTTATTACAGTACCCTCAAGACTTCTCCGTCTATACAGCACAGAAGATAAAACCCCTAGGTTAATGGTGAAACAATTCTCCACAGCCAGGAACACCCAGAGAAATTCACAAAGTTATGTAGAGAAGAGGGAGGAGGGAGATAGAGGTGACAGAATGAGGAAATGGAGTCAAAAGGGGAGAAAGGAGTCTAGCCAGTCCACTTCCCAGGTCTAAGCTACTCAGGTTCTTGGGTGCTCTGCAGGGGCACAGACCGAGATGGGCTGTGCCTTTTGTGCCCTTCCCAGGTCCAAGCACCTCAGGTAGCTGGGTGGGTCTAGGTGGGCTGTGTGTCTTATTCACCTCCGTGGTCCCTGCCAATGAATTTCCTGCCCAGCCCCCACTCTCTGTTGGTGGATGTGAGCGTCTGTGCCACTTTTCTGTCTCCACTTGTAATTGTGGTTAGGCACATATTCTGTGGGTTTTTTTTCTTTTCTTTTCTCTTGGTTATAGTGCCCTTTGAGATTCCAAACTTCTGACAGACACACCTGTGAGAGGGTTTCCTACTATATGGAAACTTCTCCTCCTTAACGACTCCCTCCCTAAGATGGGTCTCTGTCCCTAAATTTTTGTCTCCGTTTTCTTCTTTTAAATTTTCTCCCACCTCCTGTTGAAGAGATTGGGCTGCCTTTCTGAGTGCCTGGTATCCTCCACCAGCATTCAGAAGTTGTTTTGTGGAAGTTGCTCAACATTCTATTGATTTTTTGATGAATTTGTGGGGGATAAAGTGGTTTCCTCATCATATTCCTCTGCCATCTTGGGAGCTTGTGAAGAAAGAATAATGAAAGTCACACAAACAGAATAGCAAAAAGAATAATTAAAAAAATTGAGAACAGCTTAAGGAAACCTGAGAAAACATCAAGTATACCAACATAGCCTAAAAGGGGTCACAGAAGGAGAAGAGAAGGGAGTAGGGAGTAGAAAATATATTTGATAAAATTATGGCTGAGAACTTCCCAATCCTGAGGAAATACAAAATGGTATAGAAAACACAGAGGAAACCAAGAAAGATAAACAAAAATAAACAGCATCAAGACATATCATAATTAATATGGCAAAAGACAAAGCTAAAGAGAGCATTCTGAGGGCAGCAAAGAGAAAAACAAAATGTCATATTCAAGGTAACCCACATAAAGCTATCTGCTGATAGCTTTATTTTTTTATAAAAAATTTTAAAAATACATACATTTTTTCTACAAAATTTTGTAGCAAAAAGAGAGTGATACATTTATACTGATGAAAGGAGAAAACCTGCAACCTAGAATATTCTACTCAGCCGAATTACCCATTTAGAATTGAAGGATAAAGAACTTTTCAAAAGAGAAAGTCTAGAAGGGTTCATCAGTAATAAAACACTTTAAAATATTTAAAATGTATTTCTCCAAGTGGAATAAAATTTAAATAACAAGAAGTAAGTATCTACAGAAAAAACAAAACAAAACAAAACATTAGTAAAGACAACTAAATATTAAAGGCTGAGGATCAACCTTTAGACTGAGGATCAGCATAAGCATATAGAAAGGTTAAAAGATTGAACATAAACTTGTAGAAAGATTAAACAACAAATTATAATAAAATGAAATATAAATACAGTAATCAGAAAATAGATGAAGATTTAAAATATGAAATCAAAAACACAAAATACAGGGGAAGAAATTTAAAAATTTAGATCTTGCAGAATGTGATTGAGTTTAAAAGGTTATCCATTTAAAACAAATAGATATAGTTACAAGAAAACATAGATGAACCCCAAGAAGATCACAAATCAAATCCTACAATCAGATCAGATCAGATCAGATCAGTCGCTCAGTCGTGTCCGACTCTTTGCCACCCCATGAATCGCAGCACACCAGGCCTCCCTGTCCATCACCAACACCCAGAGTTCACTCAGACTCACGTCCATAGAGTCAGTGATGCCATCCAGCCATCTCATCCTCTGTCGTCCCCTTCTCCTCCTGACCCCAATCCCTCCCAGCATCAGAGTCTTTTCCAATGAGTCAACTCTTCATATGAGCTGGCCAAAGTACTGGAGTTTCAGCCTTAGCATCATTCCTTCCAAAGAAATCCCAGGGCTGATCTCCTTCAGAATGGACTGGTTGGATCTACTTGCAGTCCAAGGGACTCTCAAGAGTCTTCTCCAACACCACAGTTCAAAAGCATCAATTCTTCGGCGCTCAGCCTTCTTCACAGTCCAACTCTCACAATCCTACAATAGATATATAAAAATGAGAGAGATAAATGAATGAAGCTTATAACTTTAAAAAATCATTCAACTACAAGGGAAAAAATTTAAAGAAAAAGTAAGCTACAGAGAATTAGAGAATAACTCGAAAACAACTAAAAACATGGCAATAAGTATATATCTATCCATATTCACTTTATTTTTTAAAATTTATTTTAATTGGAGGCTAAGTACTTTACAATATTGTAGTGGTTTTTGCCATACATTGACATGAATCAGCCATGGGTGTACATATTTTCCCCATCCTGAACCCCCTCCCACCTCCCCTCCGCCTCCCATCCCTCAGCGTCATCCCAGTGCACCAGCCAAGTGCCTTGTCTCATGCATCGGACCTGGGGTGGCTATTCATTTCCCATATGATAATATACACGTTTCAATGGTATTCCCTCAGATTATCCCACCCTCGCCTTCTCCCACAGAGTCCAAATGACTGTTTTATAAATCTGTATCTCTTTTGCTTTCTAACATATATGGTTATCAGTACCATCTTTCTAAATTCCACATATATGTATTAGTATGTTGTATTGGTGTTTTTCTTTCTGACTCACTTCACTCTGTATAATAGGCTCCATTTCATCCACCTCATTCAGTTCAGTTCAGTTCAGTCTCTCAGTCATGTCCGACTCTTTGAGGCCCCATGAATCGCACCACACCAGGCCTCCCAGTCCATCACCAGCTCCCAGAGTTTACTGAAATCATGTCCATCGAGTCAGTGATGCCATCCAGCCATCTCATCCTCCGTCATCCCCTTCTCCTCCTGCTCCCAATCTCTCCCAGCAACACGGTCTTTTCAAATGAGTCAACTCTTCGCATATGGTGGCCAAAGTATTGGAGCTTCACCTTCAACATCAGTCCTTCCAATGAACACCCAGGGCTGATCTCCTTTAGGATGGACTGGTTGGATGTCCTTGCAGTCCAAGGGACTCTCAAGAGTCTTCTCCAGCATCACAGTTCAAAAGCATCAATTCTTCGGCACTCATCTTTTTTCACAGTCCAAATCTCACATCCATACATGACCATTGGAAAAACCATAGCCTTGACTAGATGGACCTTGGTTGGCAAAGTAATGTCTCTGCTTTTTAATATGCTATCTAGGTTGGTCATGGAAAAGCCATAGCCTTGACTAGAGGGACCTTTGCTGGCAAAGTAATGTCTCTGATTTTTAATATGCTATCTAAGTGGTCAAGGAAATGACAACCCACTCCAGTAGTCTTGCCTGGAGAATCCCATGGACAAAGGAGTCTGGTGGGCTACAGTTGACGGGGTCACAAAGAGTCGGACACGACTGAGTGACTAACACACACACACACACACACACACACACACACACACACAGGTTGGTCATAATTTTTCTTCCAAAGAGTAAGTGTCTTTTAATTTCATGGCTGCAGTCACCATCCGCAGTAAATTTGGAGCCCCCAAAAATAAAGTCTGACACTGTTTCCACTGTTTCCCCATCTATTTCCCATGAAGTGATGGGACCAGATGCCATGATCTTAGTTTTCTGAATCTTGAGCTTTAAGCCAACTTTCTCACTCTCCACTTTCACTTTCATCAAGAGGCTCTTTAGTTCTTCATTTTCTGCCATAAGGGTGGTGTCATCTGCATATCTGAGGTTATTGAGATTTCTCCTGACAATCTTGATTCCAGCTTGTGTTTCTTCCAGACCACTGTTTCTCATGATGTAGTCTGCATATAAGTTAAATAAGCAGGGTGACAATATATAGCCTTGATGTACTCCTTTTCCTATATGGAACCAGTGTGTTTTTCCATGTCCAGTTCTAACTGTTGCTTCCTGACCTGCATGTAGGTTTCTCAAGAGACAGGTCAGGTGATCTGGTATTCCCATCTCTTTCAGAATTTTTCAGTTTATTGTGATCCACACAGTCAAAGTCTTTGGCATAATCAATAAAGCAGAAATAGATGTTTTTCTGGAACTCTCTTGCTTTTTCGATGATCCAGCAGATGTTGGCAATTTGATCTCTGGTTCCTCTGCCTTTTCTAAAACCAGCTTGAACATCTGGAAGTTCATGGTTCATGTATTGCTGAAGCCTGGCTTGGAGAATTTTGAGCATCCACTTCATTAGAATGATTCAAATGTGTTCTTTTTAATAGCTGAGTAATATTCCATTGTGCACCACAGCTTTCTTATCCATTCATCTGCTGATGGGCATCTAGGTTGCTTCCATGTCATGGTTATTATAAACAGTGCTGCGATGAACATTGGGGTACACATTTCTCTTTCAATTCTGGTTTCCTCGGTGTGTATGCCCAGCAGTGGGATTGCTGGGTCATATGGCAGTTCTATTTCCAGTTTTTTAAGGAATCTCCACACTGTTCTCCATAGTGGCTGTACTATTTTGCATTCCCACCAATAGTGTAAGAGGGTTTCCTTTTCTCCACACCCTCTCCAGCATTTAGTGTTTGTAGATTTTTGGATAACAGCCATTCTGACTGGCATGAGATGGTATCTCATTGTTGTCTTGAATTGCATTTCTCTGATAATGAGTGATGTTGAGCATCTTTTCATGTGTTTGTTAGCCATCTGTATGTCTTCTTTGGAGAAATATCTGTTTAGTTATTTAGTTATTAGTTTGGCCCATTTTTTGATTGAGTCATTTATTTTTCTGGTATTGAGCTGCATGAGCTGCTTGTATACTTTTGAGATTAATTCTTTGTCAGTTGCTTCTTTTCCTATTATTTTCTCCCATTCTGAAGGCTGTCTTTTCACCTTGCTTATTAATGTTAGTAGATTAAATGCTCCAGGCAAAGACATAGGTTGTTGTTGTTCAATTGTTAAGTCATGTCTGATTCTTTGTGACCTCATGGTCTGCAGTGTTCCAGGCTTCACTATCTTCATTATCTCCAGGAGGATTTTTTTTTTTAATTAGAGGCTAATTATTTACAATATTGTGGCATTTTTTTTTTGCCATACAGTGATATGAATCAGCCATGGGTGTTCATTTGTCCCTCCATCATGAAGTCCCTCTCAAATCTCTCCCCATCCCATCCCTCTGGGTTATCCCAGTGCATTGGTTTTGAGTGCCTTATTTCATACATCAAACTTGGACTGGACATCTATTTCACATATGGTAATATATATGTTTCAGTGCTATTCTCTCAAATCATCCCACCTTTGCCTTCTCCCACAGAGTCCAAAATTCTGTTCTTTATATCTGTGTCTCTTCTGCTGTATTGCAAATAAGGTTGTCATTATCCCATAGATGTCGTTACATCTTTATAAATTCCATACATATGCATTAATATATTATACTGGCAATTTTCTTTCTGACTTACTTCACTCTGTATAATAGGCTCCAATTTCATCGTCATTAGAACTGACTCAAATGCATTCTTTTTAATAGCTGAATAATGTTCCATTGTGTATAGGTACCAAGACTTTCTTATCCATTCATCTGCCGATGGACATCTAGGTTGCTTCCATGTTCTAGCTACTGTAAACAGTGTTGCAATAAACATGGTTGTGCACGTGTCTCTTTAAATTCTGGTTTCCTCAGTGTGTATGCCCTGCAGTGGGATTGCTGGGTCGCATGGCAGTTCTAGCTTCAGTTTTTGCAGTTCTAATTCTAGTTTTTAAGGAATCCCCACACTGTTCTCCATAGTAGCTGTATTAGTTTGCATTCTCCCCAACAGTGTAAGATGGTTCCCTTTTCTCCACACCCTATCCAGCATATATTGTTTGTAGACCTTTCGATGGCAGCCATTCTGACCGGCATGAGATGGTGCCTCATTGTGGTTTTGATTTGCATTTCTCTGATAATGAGTGATGTTGAGCATCTTTTCATGTGTTTGTTAGCCATCTGTATGTCTTCTTTGGAGACATGTCTGTTTAGTTCTTTGGCCCATTTTTTGATTGGGTTGTTTATTTTTCTGGTATTGACCTGCATGAGCTGCTTGTATATTTTGGAGATTAATTCTTTGCTAGTTACTTTGTTTGCTATTATTTTCTCCCATTCTGAAGGTTGTCTTTTCACCTTGCTTATAGTTTCCTTCTTTGTGCAAAAAAATTTTAAGTTTAATTAGGTCCAATTTGTCTATTTTTACTTTTATTTCTATTACTCTGGGAGGTAGATCATAGGGAATCTTGCTGTGATTTATGTCAGAGAGTGTTCTGCCTATGTTTTTCTCTAGGAGTTTTATAATTTCTGGTCTTACATTTAGATCTTTAATCCATTTTGAGTTTATTTTTGTGTATGGTGTTAGAAAGTGTTCTAGTTTCATTCTTTTACAGAGGGTTGACCAGATTTCCCAGCACCACTTGTTAAAGAGATTGTCTCTTCTCCATTGTATATTTTTGCCTCCATCGTCAAAGATATGGTGTCCATAGGTTCATGGATTTATCTCTGGGCTTTCTATTTTGTTCCAATGATCTATATTTCTGTTTTTGGACCAGTACAATACTGTCTTGATGACTGTAGCTTTGTAGTATCATCTGAAGTCAGGCAGGTTGATTCTTCCAGTTCCATTCTTCTTTTTCAAGATTACTTTGGCTAGTCAATTTTTTTGTGTGTTTCCATACATATAGTGAAATCATGTGTTCTAGTTCTCTGAAAAATACTGTTGGTAGTTTGATAGAGATTGCATTGAATCTATAAATTACTTTGGGCAGTATACTCATTTTCACTATATTTATTCTTCCAATCCATGAACATGATATATTTCTCCATCTATTTCTGTCATCTATGATTTATTTCATCAGTGTTCTATAGTTTTCTATATATAGGTCTTTTTTTTTTTTAAGGTAAATTTATTCCTAAGTATTTTATTCTTTTTGTCACAATGGTGATTGTTTCCTTAATTTCTCCTTCTGTTTTCTCATTGTTAGTGTATAGGAATGCAAGGGACTTCTGTGTATTAATTTTATATTCTGCAACTTTACTATATTCATTGATTAGGTCTAGTAATATTCTGGTTATGTCTTTAGGGTTTTCTATGTAGTGAAATGGCAACCCACTCCAGCGTTCTTGCCTGGAGAATCCCAGGGATGGAAGGGTCTAGTAGGCTGTCATCTATTGGGTCGCACAGAGTCGGACACGACTGAAGTGACTTAGCAACAACAGCAACGTAGAGGATCATGTCATTTACAAACCGTGAGAGTTTTACTTCTTCTTTTCCAATCTTTATTCCTTTTATTTCTTTTTATTTTCTGACTACTGTGGCTAAAATTTCCAAAACTATGTTGAGTAGTAGTGGTGAGAGTGGGCACCCTTGTCTTGTTCCTGACTTTAGGGGAAATGCTTTCAATTTTTCATCATTGAGAATAATGTTTGCTGTGGGTTTCTCACAGACAGCTTTTATTATGTTGAGGTATGTTCCTTCTATGCCTGCTTTCTGGAGAGTATTTTTTTTTTTTAATCATAGACTGGTTTTGAATTTTGTTGAAGGCTTTCTCTGGATCTATTGAGATAACTCTATGGTTTTTGTGTTTAATTTGTTAATGTGGTGTATTACATTGATTGATTTGTGAATATTGAAGAATCTGTGCATCCTTGGGATAAAGCCCACTTGGTCATGATGCATGATCTTTTTAATATGGTGTTGGATTCTGTTTACTAGAATTTTGTTGAAGACTTTTGCATCTGTGTTCATTGGTGATATTGGCCTGTAGCTTTCTTTTTTGTGGCATCTTTCTCTGGTTTTGATATTAGGGGAATGGTGGCCTCATAGAATGAGTTGGGTGTTTACCTTCCTCTGCAGTTTTCTAGAAGAGCTTGAGTAGGATAGGTTTTAGCTGTTCTCTAAGTTTTTGGTAAAATTCACCTGTCAGGCTATCTGGTCCTGGGCTTTTGTTTGTTGGAACATTTTGGATTAGAGTTTCTATTCTGTTCTTGTGATGGGTCTGTTAAGATTTTCTATTTCTTCCTGGCTCAGTTTTGGAAGGTTATACTTTTCAAAAAATTCGTTGATTTCTTCCAAGGAGTCCATTTTATTGGCATATAGTTGCTGATAGTAGTCTTTTATGAACCTTTGTATTTCTTTTTTGTCTGTTGTGATTTCTCCATTTTCATTTCTAATTTTGTTGATTTGACTCTTCTTCCTTTTTTTTTTTTTTTCTTGATGAGTCTGGCTAATGGTTTGTCTATCTTATTTATCTTCTCAAAGAATCAGCTTTTTGTTTTGCTGATTTTTGTTATAGTCTCCTTTGTTGCTTTTTCATTTATTTCTTCTCCAATTTTTATGATTTCTTTCCCTTTACTAACTTTTGGGTTCTTCATTTCTGCTTTTCCTATTTGCTTTAGGTGTAAAGTTCTGTTATTCATTTGATGTTTCTCTTGTTGTGATATCTTGAGGTAAGCTTGTATTGCTATGAACCTTCTTCTTCATGCTGCTTTTACTGAATCCCATAGGTTTCGGGTTGTCGTGTTTTCACTTGTTTCTATGCATATTTTGATTTCCTTTTTGATTTCTTCCATGATCTGTTGGTTATTCAGAAGTGTGTTATTTAGCCTCCATATCTTTGTATTTTTAATAGTTTTCTTTCCTAGTTTTTTTTTTTTTTTAATGTCAGCATCTAACATTACTGCTGACATCCAATCTAACTTGTGTCCATTGAATTTGTGATGCTATTCAACCATCTCATCCTGTCACCCCTTCTTCCACACTCCGTGTTTTTCAGGATCAGCGTTTTTCAGGTAGCCAAATTATTGGAGCTTCACCTTCAGCATCAATCCTGATGATAATCCAATGAATATTCAGGGTTGCTTTCCTTTAGGATGGACTGATTTGATCTTTTCCAGCACCACAATTCTAAAGCATCAATTCTTCAACAGTCAGCCTTCTTTATAGCCCAATTCTCATATTTGTACATGAGTACTGGAAAACATAGCTTTGACTGTATGGACCTTTCGACAAACTGATGCTTTTGCTTTTTAATACTCTGCCTTAGTTTGTCAAGGAGTAAATGTCTTCTTATTATATGGCTATAATCAGTAACCAGTGATTTTGGATCCCAAGAGAATAAAATCTATTACTGTTTCCACCCTTTCCCCTTCTATTTACCTTGAAGTGATGGGAATTGAGACAACGATCTTACTTTTTTAATGTTGAGTTTTAAGCCATTTTTTTCATTCTTTCACCCTCATCAAGGGTCTTTTTAGTTTATCTTCACTCTCTGCCATCTGCATGTCTGAGGCTGCTGATATTCCTCCCAGCAATCTTGATTCCAGCTTGTGTTTCATCCAGCCTCACATTTCTCATGATGTACTCTGCATGTAAGTTAAATAAACAGGATGACAATATACACCCTTATCATACTCCTTTCCCAAAGTACAACCAGTACATTGTTCCCAGTCCAGTTCCGACTGTTGCCTCTTGACCTGCATACAGGTTTCTCAGGAGACAAGTGAGGTGGTCTGTTACTACCATCTCTTTAAAAATTGTCCACAATTTGCTGTGATCCACACAGTCGAAGACTTTTGGGTAGTCAATGAAGCAGAAGTAGTTTTTTTTTTTTTTTTCCTGGAATTCCCTTGATTTTTTTGTGATTCAACTGATGTTGACAATTGGATCTCTAGTTCCTCTGTCTTTTCTATACCCAACTAGTACATTTGAAATTTCTTGGTTCAAGTACTTCTGAAGCTTAGTTTGAAGGATTTTGAGCATTATATTGCTAGATGTGAAATGAGGGCAGTTTTACAATAGTGTGAACATTCTTTGACAATGACCTTCTTTGAGGTGAAATGAAGCCTGAGATTTTCCAGTCCTGTGGCCATTGCTGAGTTTTCCAAATGTGCTGATATATTTACTGCAGGATTTTAAATAGAACAACTGGAATTCCATAACCTCCACTAGTTTTGTTGTAGTAATTCTTCCTAAGGTCCACTTAATTTCATACTCCAAGCTATCTGGCTCCTGGTGAGTGACCACACCATTGTAGTTATCTGTGCCATTAAGACCCTTCTCTGTATAGTTGATCTGTATTTCTTTCCACCTTTCATCTTCTGTTAGACCCTTAATGTTTCTGTGCTTTATAGTGCCCATCCTTGAATGAAATATTCCCTTGTACTTCCAATTTTATTAAAGTGATCTCTAGTCTTTCCCATTCTATTGTTTTCCTCTATTTCCCTGAATTGTTCACTTAATAAGGCTTTCTTATGTCTCCTTCGTATTTTCTGGAATACTGCATTCAGTTGGGTACATCGTTTCCTTTCTCACTTGCCTTTTGCTTCTCTTATTTTCTCAGCTATTTGTAAAGCCTCCACAGACAACCACTTGGCCTTCTTGTATTTCTTTTTCTTTGGGATGATTTTTGTCACCATCTTCTGTGCAATGTTACGAACCTATGTCCATAGTTCTTCACACACTCTGTCTACCAGATCTAATCCCTTGAATCTATTCATCACTTCCACTGTATAATCATAAGGGATTTTATTTAAGTCACTGCTGAATAGCCTAGTGGTTTCCCCTATATGCTTCAATTTAAGCCTGATTTTTTTCAATAAAGAGCTCATGATATGAGCCACAGTTAGCTCCTGGTCTTGTTTTTGCTGACTATATAGAGCTTCTCTATCTTCAGCTGCAAAGGATATAGTTAGTTTGTTACTCAGTCGTGTCTGTCTCTTTGCAACTGCATGGGTTTCAGCATGTCAAGCCTCCCTGCCCATCATCAACTCCCAGAGTTTGTCCAAACTCATATCCATTGAGTTGGTGATGCCATTCAACCATCTCATTCTCTGTCATCCCCTTCTCCTCCTGCCTTCAATCTTTTCCAGTATCAGGGTCTTTTCCAAGGAGTCAGTTCTTTGCATCAGGTGGCCAGAGTACTGGAGCTTCAGCTTCAGCATCAGTCCTTCCAATGAATATTCAGGACTGATTTCATTTAGGATTGACTGGTTTAATCTCCTTGCAGTCCAATGGACTCTCAGGAGTATTCTTCAACACCACCATTCAAAAGCATCAATTCTTTGGCACTCAGCTTTCTTTATAGTCCAACTCTCACATCCATAATGACTGCTGGAAAAAACATAGCTTTGACTAGACAGACATTTGTTGGCAAAGTAATGTCTCTACTTTTTAATATGCTGTCTAGGTTGGTCATAGGATATAATCAATCTAATTTCAATATTGACCATCTGGTAATGTACACATGTAGAGTTGTGTCTTGTGTTGTTAGAAGAGGGTGTTTTCTGTGACTAGTGTGTTCTCTTGAAAAAACTCTGTTAACCTTTTCCCTTCTTCATTTTGTACTCTAAGGCCAAATTTACCTATTAGTATAGGTATCTCTTGACTTCGTACTTTTGAATTCCAATACCCTCTGATGAAATTACATCATTTTTCATGTTAATTCTAGAGGGTCTTGTAGGTCTTCATAGAACAATTCAACACGGCTTCTTCAGGATTAGGGGTTGAGGCATTTGCTTGATCACTATGACGATGAATGGTCTGCCTTGGATATGAACTGAGGTCATCCTGTTGTTTTTGAGAATGCAGACAAATAGTGCATTTCAGGCTCTTTTGTTGACTATGAGGGTTATTATATTTCTTTTAAGGGATTATTTTCCACAGTAGTAGATATAATGATATTCTGAATTAGATTTGGCCTTTCCCATTCATTTTAGTTTACTGATTCTTAAGATGCCAAACTTCATTCTTGCCATCTCCTTTTTGACTACTCCAATTTACCTTGATTAATGGACCTAGCATTCTAGGTACCTATGCAGTATTGTTCTTTACAGCATCAGGATTTCTTTCATGCATCACAGCCTTGTCATGGCAAAGAGGCTTGCATAACTCAATGAAGCTATGAGTCATGTTGTGCAGGTCCACCCATGATGGGTGAGTTAGTCAATTCTGACCAAACTTGGCCCCCCTGGAGGAAGAAATGGCAAACAATTCTAATATTCTTGGCTTGAGAAACCCATAAACAGCATGAAAATGCAAAAAGACATAACACTGGAAGATGAGCCCCTCAGATTGGAAGGTGTCCAATATGCTACTGGGGAATAGTACAGAAATAGCACCAGAAAGAATGAAAAGGCTGGGCCAAAGCAGAAATGACACTCAGTTTTAGATGTGTCTGGTTGTGAAACAAATTCCAAGACATAGGGTGGTTGATTCAATAAAAAAGCCAAAACCCATCTATATACATCATATAAGAGACTCCAGAGCTAAAGATACATACACACACTGAAAGCATAGGGATCAAAGTTTATGAAAATGAGACAACAGTAAAATGGGTCTAGTGAAGTCATATCAAGATTTAAAACAAATTCTGTAACAAAAAGCAAATATATAATAATAAAGGGATCAAAATAAGAAAAGGTTGTTTTATATATATGTTACATGCATTAACATATATGCATGTAATACAAAATACCTAAATATATAAAGCAAATATTAACAGACAAAAGAGTGAAACTGACATTAACACAATATTAGTATGGGTGTTTAACATCACACTTACATAAATGGCCAGATTATCCAGACAGAAATCAATAAAGAAACATTGTTTTTCAATAACACATTAGATCAGTTGGACTTAATTGGCCATTCCATCCAAAAACAGCATAATGCACATTCTTTTCACATGCATATGGAACATCCTCCAGGATAGATCACATGTAAGGCCACAAAAAAAATCTTAACAAATTTAAGTATATAGAAATTATATCAAACAATTTTAATAAACACAACACTGTGAAACTAGAAAACAATTAATAAAAAAAAAAACAGGGAAAGTAAAAACACTTGGAGACTAAATGAAATGGTATCACAAAAATCAATGGATCAAAGAAGATATCAAAGAGCAAATCAGAAAATATTTAAAGTCAAAAGAAAATGGAAATATAACTTTAAAAAAATCTATGGGACATATAAAAGTGATTGATAAGGGAAAGTTTATAGTAGTAGAGGCATATCAGGAAGCAAGAAAAAAAAAATTAAAATAACCTAAGCTACCATGCAAAGGAAATGGAAAATAAGAAAGATGAAGTTCAAATGCATCAGAACAAAGGAAACAACAATGATCATAGATGAAAAAAATAAAATTGAGGGAAGAAAACAATAAAAACAGGTCAGTGAAATAAAGATAATTAAAAAAAATATAAACATAATAGAAAAACTTTAAGCCAGTTTCATCAAGAAACAAGAAAAAGATCTCAAGCTAATAAAAATAATAAATGAAAGAGAAATAGCAATCAATATGACAGAAATAGAAGAAAATTATAAGGGAATATTACAACAGTGATATGCCAACAAGTTGAACATCCTAGAAGAAATGGACAGGTTTTTAGAAATATGCAAACTTCTAAGACTGAATCAGGAAGAAATAGTTTAAGGAGATCAATAATTAAAAGTTAAATTGAATTTATAATTTCAAAAAATCCAAGCAAAACATTTTTTTTCCAATACCAGATAGCTTCACAGAGGAGTTGTACCAAACAACAAAGAAGAGTTAATACTTATCATTCTCAAGCTATTTTTAAAAAATGAGAATGAAAAGGTCACAAATTAATTCTATGAAGCCACCATTATCCTGATACAAAGATCAAATAAATATACCACAAAAAACAAGTATCGCTGATGAATATAGATAGAAAAATGCTAAAGAAAATGTTAGAAATTGAATTTAACAATATGTGTGGATTCCCAAAATATTACACACTTTGATCAAGTGGGATTTATTACAACAATACAAATACTTTGAATATTCACAAATCAATCAATGTGACACATCATATTAACAAATGGAAGGATTAAGTTGAAATGACCATTTTAATAAACACAGAAAAAGCACTTTGGAAAATTCAATGTCCATTCATCACAAAAAGTCTAGTCAATATTTATATAAATGGAATATATCTCATCATAATAAAGACCATTTATGATACACAGTGATATTATACATAATGGTGAAAAACCAGAAAGCCTTTCCTCTAAAAACAAGAAGAATAAAAGGATACCCACTCTAGCTACTTCTACTTAATGAAGCATTGGAAGTCCTAGCCACAAGAATAAGACAAGAGGAAGATAACATCCATTCAAATTGAAAGGAAGAAATAAAATTCACTATTTGCAAGTGACACGGTACTCAACATAGAAAAATCCAAATGTCTCCATCAAAAAGCTATTGGAACTAACAAGTGAATTCAGTAAAGTTTTAGAATACAGATTAACATACAGAAATCTGTTTCTTTTATATGTATTAATAATAAACTGTCAGAAATAAAAAGCAAAACCAATTCCATTGTATCAAAAAATAATCAGCTCAGTTCAGTTGCTCAGTCGTGTCCAATTCTTTGTGACCCCATGGACTCCAGCACGCCAGGCCTCCCTGTCCATCACCAACTCCTGGAGCTTACTCAAACTCATGTCCATTGAGTCGGTGATGCCGTCCAACCATCTCATCCTCCGTCATCCCCTTCTCCTCCCACCTTCAATCTTTCCCACCATCAGGGTCTTTTCAGATGAGTCCGTTCTTCACACCAGGTGGCCAAAGAATTGGAGTTTCAGCTTCAACATCAATCCCTCCAATGAATATTCAGGACTGATCTCCTTTAGGATAGACTGGTTGGATCTCCTTGCAGTCCAAGGGACTCTCAAGAATCTTCTCCAACACCACAGTTCAAAAACATCAATTCTATGGCACTCAGCTTTCTTTATAGTCCAACTCTCACATCTGTACATAACTACTGGAAAAATATAAAAATAATACCTAGGAATAAATACAGCCAAGAAGGTGAAAAGCTTATACTGTTAAATCTATAAAACAGTTACAAATTAATTTGAAAATGGTACAAAAAATGGGAAATATCTGGTGCTTTTGGATTGGAAGAATGACTATTTTTAAACAGCCGTACTACAAAAAGCAATATACAAATTAAATGCCCTATCAAATTACCCACAATATTTTTCACAAAACTAGAACAAATAATCCTAAAATTTATAGGCACTGACTAAAGACCCAAATCACCGAAGCAATATTGAGTAAAAAGAACAAAGAAGGGAGTATCAATCTCCCAGGCTTCAGACTGTATTACAAAATTTTAGTAATTCAAACAACATTGTGCTGGCACAAAAGTATACTTATAGATACATGGAGCAAAATAGAGCACTCCTAAATAAATCAATGCATGTATGGTCAGTTAATATATGACAAAGGAAGCAAGAATATACAATGAAGAAAAGAAAGTCTCAATAGGTGGTGCTACAAAAACTGGATAGCTACATGTAAAAAATGAGTTGAAAACATTCCCTCACACCATGTACAAAAATAAACTCAAAATGGATTAAAGACTTAAATATTAGACCTGAAAACATAAAACTCCTGGAAAAGTACATCAGTAGAAGACTCTTCAACATAATTCATAGCGATATTTTTGGACCATTTTCTTGAGACAAAAAGAATAAAAGCAAAATTAAACACTTGGGACCTAACCAAACTTTAATTTTTTTGTGCAGAAAAGGAAACCATTGCCAAAATGAAAAAAAAAAAAAAGAGAGAGAGAGAGAGAATATTTGCAAATGATATGACCAAATATAAACAGTACATACTGCTCAATATGAAAAAACAATCTTATTAAAACATGAAAAGAAGACATGAATAGACTTTTTTTTCCCAAAGAAGATATACAGAGAGCCAAGAGGCACATGAAAAAATGCTCAATATGAATAATCTTCAGAGAAATGTAAATCCATACTGCAATAAAGTATCACCTAACAACTATCAGAATGGCTATCATCAACACACCTACAAATAATAAATAGTGGTGAGAATGTTGAAAAAAGGGAATCTCAGTACACTGTTTGTGGAAATGTAAATTGGTGCAGCCACTATGGAAAAGAGTATGGAGGTTCAACAAAAATCTAAGAAGAGTGATACTATGCCATCCAACAATTTCACTGTTGGGTTTATATTTAGGAAAAAATAAGTCACCAATCTGAAGAGATATATGCACTCTGATATTCAAAACATTATGTACAATAGCCAAGATATGAAAAATTTGTGTTCACCAATAAATGCATGAATAAAGAAGATGTGATATATATGAAATGGAGTACTACTCTATTATTAAAAAATGAAATTTTGTCATTTGCAACAATGTGGAAAGACCTAGAGAGTATTCTGCTTAGTGAAATAAGTCAGGCAGAAAAAGACAAATGTCTCATCTTATTATTCATATGTGGAATAGGAAAAATAAAAGACTAATATATATAACAAAACAGAAAGGGACTCATTGATAACGAGAATAAACTAGTTGTTAACAGCAGGGAAGGGGACTTGGGTATGAGACTAAGAGTTATAAACTACCATATATAAAATAAATAAGCAACAAAGATATATTGTACAGCACAAGGAATATAGCCATTATTTTGTAATTACTTTAAATGGAATATAATATATAAAAACACTGAATCCTATGTAATACAACTGAAAAGAATATTTCAAATCAATTATTCAGTTCAGTTCAGTTGCTCAGTCGTGTCCGACTCTTTGCGACCCCAGGAATCGCAGCACACTAGGCCTCCCTGTCCATCACCAACTCCCGGAGTTCACTCAAACTCATGTCCATGGACGGAGAAGGCAATGGCACCCGACTCCAGTACTCTTGCCTGGAAAATCCAATGGACGGAGGAGCCTGGTAGGCTGCAGTCCATGGAGTCTCTAAGAGTCGGCACGACTGAGCGACTTCACTTTCACTTTTCACTTTCATGCATTGGAGAAGGAAATGGCAATCCACTCCAGTATTCTTGCCTGGAGAATCCCAGGGACGGGAGAGCCTGGTGGGCTGCCGTCTATGGGGTCGCACAGAGTTGGACACGACTGAAGCGACTTAGCAGCAGCAGTAGCAGCATGTCCATCGAGTCGTTGATGCCATCCAGCCATCTCATCCTCTGTCGTCCCCTTCTCCTCCTGCCCCCAATCCCTCCCAGCATCACAGTCTTTTCCAATGAGTCAACTCTTCACATGAGGTGGCCAAAGTATTGGAGTTTCAGCTTCAGTATCAGTCCTTCCGAAGAACACCCAGGACTGATTTCCTTTAGGATGGACTAGTTGGATCTCCTTGCATTCCAAGGGACTCTCAAGAGTCTTCTCCAACACCACAGTTAAAAAGCATCAATTCTTCAGTGCTCAGCTTTCTTTATTATATATCTCTCACATCCATACATGACTACTGGAAAAAGCCAACATTTTCACTCTCCTCTTTCACTTTCATCAGGGGTTCTTTAGTTCCTCTTCACTTTCTGCCATAAGGGTGGTGTCATCTGCATATCTGAGGTTATTGATATTTCTTCTGGCAGTCTTGATTCCAGCTTGTGCTTCCTCCAGCCCAGCAATTCTCATGATGTACTCAGCATATAAGTTAAATAAACAGGGTGACAATATACAGCCTTCATGTACTCCTTTTCCTATTTGGAATCAGTCTGTTGTTCCATGTCCAGTTCTAACTGTTGCTTCCTGACCTGCATACAGATTTTTCAAGAGGCAGATCAGGTGGTCTGGTATTCCCACCTCCTTCAGAATTTTTCACAGTTTATTGTGATCCACACAGTCAAAGGCTTTGACATAGTCAATAAAGCAGAAATAGATGTTTTTCTGAAACTCTCTTGCTTTTTCGATGATCCTGCGGATGTTGGCAATTTGATCTCTGGTTCCTCTGCCTTTTCTAAAACCAGCTTGAACAACTGGAAGTTCATGGTTCATGTATTGCTGAAGCCTGGTTTAGAGAAGTTTGAGCATTATTTTACAAGTGTGTGAGATGAGTGCAATTGTTTGGTAGTTTGAGCATTCTTTGCCATTGCCTTTCTTTGGATTTGGAATGAAAACTGACCGTTTCCAGTCCTTTGGCCACTGCTGAGTTTTCCAAATTTACTGAAATACTGAGTGCAGCGCCTTCACAGCATCATCTTTCAGGATTTGAAATAGCTCCACTGGAATTCCATCACCTCCACTAGCTTTGTTCACTAATGATGCTTCCTAAGGCCCACTTGACTTCACATTCCAGGATGTCTGTCTCTAGGTGAATGATCACACCATCGTGATTATCTGGGTCATGAAGATCTTTTTTTTTTTTTTTTTTGTATAGTTCTTCTGTGTGTTCTTGCCACCTCTTCTTAATATCTTCTGCTTCTGTTAGGTCCATACAATTTCTGTCCTTTATTGAGCCAATCTTTGCATGAAATATTCCCTTGGTATCTTTAATTCTCTTGAAGACATCTCTAGTCTTTCCCATTCTATTGTTTTCTTTATTTCTTTGCATTGATTGCTGAGGAAAGCTTTCTTATCTGTCCTTGCTATTCTTTGATACTCTGCATTCAAATAGGTCTATCTTTTCTTTTCTCCTTTGCTTTTCACAGCTATTTGTAAGGCCTCCTCAGACAACCATTTTGCTTTTTTGCATTTCTTTTCTTGGGGATGGTTTTGATTCCTGTCTCCTGTACAATGTCATGAAAATCCGTCCATAGTTTTTCAGGCACTCTGTCTATTAGATCTAGTCCCTTAAATCTATTTCTCACTTCCACTGAATATTCATAAGGGATTTGATTTAGGTCATAGCTGAATGGTGTAGTGGTTTCCCCTACTTTCTTCAATTTAAGTCTGAATTTGGCAATAAGGAGTTCACAATCTGAGCCACAGTCAGCTCCCAGTCTTGTTTTTGCTGACTGTATAGAGCTTCTCCATCTTTGGCTATAAAGCATATAATCAACTTGATTTTGGTGTTGACCATCTGGTGATGTCCATGTGTAGAGTCTTCTCTTGTGTTGGAAGAGGTTGTTTGCTATGACCAGTGTACTCTCTTGGCAAAATTCTATTAGCCATTGCCCTGCTTCTTTTTGTACTCCAAGGCCAAATTTGCCTGTTACTCCAGGTGTTTCCTTACTTCCTACTTTTTAATTCCAGTCCCCGGTAATGAAAGGACATCTTTTTGGGGTGTTAGTTCTAGAAGGTCTTATAGGTCTTCAGTGAAAAGTTCAACTTCAGCTTCTTCAGTGTTACTGGTCGGGGCATAGATTTGGATTACTGTGATATTGAATGGTTTGCCCTGGAAATGAACAGAGATCATTCTGTTGTTTTGAGAAATGAAAGAAGTGGAAGACATTACATATAAATGAAAAGATACACTGTACCCATAAGATTTTAAGAATATTATCAAAATATCTATACTGCTCAAAGCAATATACAGATACAATCTAATCCTTGTAAGAATTCCAATGGCCTTTTTTCCCCTCACAGAAATAGAATATATAACTTGAAAATTCATATGGAAGCAGAAAAGATTGAGATCAAAAATAATATTGAAGAAAAAAAAACTGAAAGTATCATGCTTTTTAATCTTAAACTATATTTTAAAAGATATAGTAATCAAAATAGGATGGTCCTGGCACAGAATCAGATGCATATTCTGTTCAATGGAACAGAATAGAGTCCACAAGTAAATCCACACATACACTGTCAATTTACCTACAACAAAAGAGCCGAGAATATATCGGAAAATGATCTACGTTTCAACAAATAATGCTAGGAAAACTGGACAGCTATATGGAAAAAAATCACAGTAGACCATTTTCTTGCACGACATACACACATGCAGACACACATAAATATACTCACACACACATAAACCTTGAAATTGATTAGATAAATAAATTTGAAACCTAAAACCATACATACCAGGGCTTCCCTGGTGGCTCAGATGGTAAAGCGTCTGCCTGCAATGTGGGAGACCCAGGTTCGATTCCTGGGTTGTGAAGATCCCTTGGAGAAGGAAATGGCAATCCACTCCAGCACTCTTGCCTGGAAAATCCCATGGACTGAGGAGTCTGATAGGCTACAGTCCATGGGGTCGCAAAGAGTTGGACACGACTGAGTGACTTCACTTTCATTTTCACTTTCTTTCAAAACCATACAATCTTAGAAGCAAACATAGGCAATGAGCACTTTGGGATCCATCTTAGCTATATATATATATATATATATATATATATATATATATATATATATACTGTCTCTTCAGGACAAGGGCTTCCCAGGTGGCCCAGTAGGTAAAGAATCTGCCTGTAATGCAGTTGTTGCAGCAGGTTCAATCCCTGGGTTAGGAAGGTCTCTGGAGGAAGGCATGGCAATCCACTCTAGTATTATTGCTTGGAGAATCCTATGGACAGAGGAGCCTGGTGGGCTTCAGTCCATAGAGTTACAAAGAGTCAGACATGACTGAAGTAACTTATCACACACATCTCAGGACAACAAAAGTAAAAATTAAAAAAATGTACTACATCAAACTATGAAATGTTTGCATAGCACAGGAAACCATGAACAAAATAAAATTCATTCTACTGAGTGGGAGAAGTACATTTGTACATTATTTGTTCAATGAGGGGTTAATATTTGAAATATGGGGGGAAAAAACACAACTCATACAATTCAACATAAAAATAAAAACAAAAACAAAACAACAACAACAAAAAAACCCAAAAAACACCTAATTAAAGAGTGGGCAGAGGACATGAACAGACATATTTCCAAATGAGACATACAGATGGCTAACGGACATATGAAAATATTCTCAACATCACTAATCATCAGGTGAAAGAAAACCAAAACAGGAATGAGACATTATCCCACATCTATAAAAATGGCTATTATCAAAAAGATAAGAAATAACAAATATGTTGACGTGGTGAAGAAAAGGGAATCTGTTGTTGCAAGTGTCAGTGGGTGCAGCCACTATGGAAAACAATCTGGAGATTCCTTAAAAAGTAAGAATAGAACTACCATATAATTCAGCAAGTCCACTTTTTTTTTTCCCCCAAAGAAAGCAAAAACACCAAATCAGTAAGATATATACACTCCTATCTTCATAGCAGCATTATTTACAGTAACCAAGATATGGAAGCAACATAAGTGTCCAACAGATGATTAGAAAGTAATATGTGATTTATACATACAATGGAATATTTCTTAGCTGTAAAGGGAATGAAATGTTGCTATTTCAGACAACATGGATAGATCTAAGAGTATTATGCTAAATGATATAAAGCAAACAGAGAAAGATAAACAATGTCTGTTATCACTTATATGTGAAAACTGAAAAACAAGAGCAAGTGTACAAACGTGACAAAACATTAAACAGACTCATAGATACAGAGAAAAATAGACCATTGCAATGGGGTGGTGGCAGCTGGGTAGGGGAAATAGGTGAAGGGGATTAAGAGGTACAGATTTCCAGTTATAAAATAAATAAGTAATGGGGACATAATGTACAGCACAGGGGATATAGTAAATAATATTGTAATAACTTAGGTGGCATGGTAACTATACTGTGGTGATAATTTCATAATATAAAAAATATAGAATCATGTGGTATGCCTGATACTAATATAACATCACATTTCCACTAAATTTAAAAACAGAACAAATAAACTCACTATTCTCCAGTTTCCAAGTCTCTATTCTTTTTTACTACACCTTATGCCTGTTGGGATCTAGATTGGAAAATGAACAAGACTTTCAGAAGAAGGAATATATATATATTTATTTATATATTTTTGGTTGAAGAAGACTTTATTTCTTTTAAATTTTAATTGGAGGCTAATTACTATACAATATTGTGGTGGGTTTTGCCATAGATTCACATGAATCAGCCATGGGTGTACATGTGTTCCCCATCCTGAACCTCCCACCCACCTCCCTCCCTATCCCATCCCTCAGGGTCATTCTAGTGCACCAGCACTGAGCACCCTGTCTCATGCATCAAACCTGGACTGGCGATCTATTTCATATATGATAATATATATGTTTCAATGCTATTCTCTCAAATCATCCCATCCTCGCCTTCTCCCACAGAGTCCAAAAGTCTGTTCTTTACATCTGTGTCTCTTTTGCTGTCTTTCATATGAGGTCATCGTTACCATCTTTCTAAATTCCATACATATGCATTAATATACTGTATTGATGTTTTTCTTTCTGACTTTCTTCGCTCTGTATAATAGGCTCCAGTTTCATCCACCTCATTAGAACTGATTCAAATGTATTCTTTTTAATAGCTAAGTGGTATTCCATTGTGTATATACCATGGCTTTCTTATCCGTTCATCTGCTGATGGACATCTAAGTTGCTTCCATGTCCTGGCTACTGTAAACAGTGCTATGATAAACATTGGGGTACATGTGTCTCTTTCAATTCTGCTTTCCTCAGTGTGTATGCCCAGCAGGCGGATTGCTGGGTCGTATGGCAGTTCTATTTCTAGTTTTTAAAGGAATCTCCACACTCTTCTCCATAGTGGCTGTACTAGTTTGCATTCCCACCAACAGTGTAAGAAGGTACCTTTCTCTCCACACACTCTCCAGCATTTATTGTTTGTAGACTTTTTGATAGCAGCCATTCTGACCAGCATGAGATGGTACCTCAATGTGGTTTTGATTTGCATTTCTCTGATCACCAATGATGTTGAGCATCTTTCCATGTGTTTGTTAGCCATCTGTATGCCTTCTTTGGAGACATGTCTGTTCAGTTCTTTGGCCCATTTTTTGATTGGGTCACTTATTTTTCTGGAATTGAGCTGCAGGAGTTGCTTGTATATTTTTGCAATTAATTCTTTGTCAGTTGTTTAATTTGCTATTATTTTCTCCCATTCTGAAGGTTGTCTTTTCACCTTGCTTATAATTTCCTTCATTGTGCAAAAGCTTTTAAGTTTAATTAGGCCCCATTTGTTTATTTTTGCTTTTATTTCCCTTACTCTGGGAGGTGGGTCATAGAGATCTTGCTATGATTTACATTAGAGAGTGTTTTGCCTATGTTTTCCTCTAGGAGTTTTATAGTTTCTGGTATTACATTTAGATCTTTAATCCATTTTGAGTTTATTTTTGTGTATGGTGTTATAAAGTGTTCTAGTTTCATTCTTTTACAAGTGGTTGACCAGTTTTCCCAGTACCACTTATTAAAAAGATTGTCTTTTTTCCATTGTATATTCTTTGTTGAAGATAAGGTGTCCATAAGTACGTGGATTTATCTCTGGGCTTTCTATTTTGTTCCATTGATCTGTTTTTCTGTCTTTGTGCCAGTACCATACTGTCTTGATGACTGTAGCTTTGTAGTAGAGCCTGAAGTCAGGCAGATTGGTTCCTCCAATTCCATTCTTCTTTCTCAAGATTGCTTTGGTTATTTGAGGTTTTTTGTATTTCCATACAAATTGTGAAGTTAGTTGTTCTAGTTCTCTGAAAAATACTGTTCGTAGCTTTATAATGATTGCATTGAATCTATAGATTTCTTTGGGTAGTATACTCATTTTCACTATATTGATTCTTTGGATCCATCAACATGGTATATTTTTCCATCTATTTGTGTCCTCTTTGATTTCTTTCACCAGTGTTTTATAGTTTTCTATATATAGGTCTTTTGTTTCTTTAGGTATATATATGCCTAAGTATTATATTCTTTTCTTTGCAATTGTGAATGGAATTGTTTCCTTAATTTCTTTCTGTTTTCTCATTGTTAGTGTATAGGAATACAAGGTATTTGTGTGTTAATTTTATATCCTGCAACTTTACTGTATTCATTGATTAGCTCTAGTCATTTTCTGGTGGAGTCTTTAGGGTTTTCTATGTAGAGGATCATATTATCTGCAAACAGTGAGAGTTTTACTTCTTTTCCAATCTTGATTCCTTTTATTTCTTTTTCTTCTATGATTGATGTGGCTAAAACTTCCAAAACATTATTGAATAGTAGTGGTGAGAGTGGGCACCCTTGTCTTGTGCCTGACTTTAGGGTAAATGTTTTCAGTTTTTCACCATTGAGGATAATGTTTGCTGTGGGTTTATCATAAATGGCTTTTATTATGTTGTATGTTCCTAGAAGAAGCAACATAATTTATAGAAGTTTAGTTACACAGATGAATGGGAGAATAAAGAATAAAATTAGGGAATAGTGAAGCAACCAAGAGATTTAGTAAAATCGGGAAGTTGCTAGCCTGAAGGCTGGGTGACATGGGGATAAAATGTCATTACGTGTGTGCATGTGAAGTTGCTTCAGTTGTATCTGACTTTTTATGACCTTATGGATTATAGCTCGCCAGAGCTCTGTCCATGGGATTCCCTAGGCAAGAGTACTGGAGTGGTTTGCTATGCCCTCCTCCAAAGGATCTTCCTGACCCAGGGATCGAAAACATATCTCTTAATGTCTCCTGCTTTGGCAGGTGGATTCTTTACCACTAGTGCCAAAGTACAGAAGCCGGGCTGTCAGGCAGAGGGACTCTACCACAGGATGAATTGCCCAAGGGAGAGCTTGGGCTAGGAAGGGAGGGGACCTTGCCAGATTGCACAGTAAACAGGGAAACCTTCTTTGCTCTCAAGCCAGTCCTTGAATGTTGCTTCCCATTGCTCTAACCTATTAACAGCTAAGAGAGCCTGAAAAAGCAGTGCATAGGAAAAATGGGGATGAGTCTGAGGCTAGAGCAAGCATCCTCTCTCTCCACCTGAAGTGAAAATGACTATGAAATAAAATAATATTTATTTGCGGGCTATAAAAATGGCAGAAATATTAAGCAAGTTCAAAAAAAGGAGAGATTAATGATGAGTGCAGCACCAAAGGAGAGACTTCTCAGTAAAGGTAAAGTGATTTGTAAAGAGAGGTAGAATTTCTGAAATTAAAGAAAGAGTGTAGGCATTGCTGATATAAGGAACTAGTTCAGTACTTTCCTGAAGGTAAAGAATACTGTTCATTCTTTTAAAAATCTTTCTACCCAGCAATATCTATAACATATATTACAATATAAAGAGCAAGAAAAAATATATACATGCTATCCAGACTCATGGGATAATACACCATTAAATACAACTTTTACAAATATTTTATGGATCAAAAATGTACTTGCATATATGCATATATATGCATATGTATATAATAAAATTTACTCTTATAATTTTGCATGTGCAATTCAATGGCATTAATTGCATTGAAAGTGTTCTCCAACCACCACGACTGTTTGTTCCTAAAACTTTTTCATCACCCCAAACAGAAGCTCTGTAGCCATAACTCTTCATTCCCTACTTTCCATAAGCCCTAGTAGTTAATTTACATTAAAATGCATCAAAACCAAGATGGATGAATAAATTAGAGGAATGTCAATAAACAGAAGGACCTATGATAATAAAATGTTGAGATGAATAAATGTGTATCATAAGATGTTAATAGAAGATGTAGGTGGTGGATTAAAAAAATCAATAAAAAGACCAAGTAAATGATAGAATATGGGTTTAGTATATGTGGCTGATGTTAACTCTTCACTATTTCCTATGTCAGAAATAGTCTTTGTAAGTGTTTTGAGAGTAAGGGCTGTGTCTTATAATTGTTCTCTGTATGCTTCAGGGCACTTATCAGAGCAAACTGCAAATGGCTGGTACTGGATTTTTTACATTCTCAGAAGGAAGAATGTAAGGAAGAACATTGGGGTTTGTCTGAGTAATAGTCCTGCAAGCTATTCTTGCATGTATGCCAATTCTGTATCTTCTATTTTCTAAATTTTTGCTCCTTTTCTCTAACTTTCCCATAGATTCTAAGAATGCATCAGCAACTTTCAATATATTTCTGTTTTACCTAAGTTAATGACAGCTCCTGCATGTTAAAACATGTCCTGTTGTACAGAATGAAGTAAGTCAGAAAGAGAAAAACAAATATCATATATTAATGCACATATGTGGAATCTAGGAAAATGACACTGATGAAGCTATTTGCAGGGAAGGAATGGAAATGGAGATGTAGAAGACAGACCTGTGGACACAGCAGGGCAAGGAGAGGGTGGGACAAATTGAGAAAGTACCATTGAGATATATACATTATCATGTGTGAGATACATAGATAGTTGGAAGCTGCTATGTAACATAGGGAACCTAGTCTGACAGTCTGTGATGATCTGGAGGGGTGAGATGAAGAGAGGGGAAGGGTGCTAAAAATATATATATACATAAATATTTATATAATTGTGACTGGCTTGCATTGTTACATAGAGGAAACCAACATATATTGTAAAGCAATTTTCCTCCAATTAAACAATAAATAAAAGAATAATTAAAAAATAATTTTAAAAAATTACAAAAAAAGTGTGACTCAATTGAAGTTACATTTATGTTTATATGATATATTTTGTTGTCTATTTCTTTCCTAAAGAACTTGATTTATCATCCCCGTAATGTTTTCTAGTAGAGAAACACCTAAAATATGCAATTTTAAAGAATAAAATGAGGTTTAGAACACTAATGGTTTATCCTTATGTAATGGAGTCTGCACAAGTGGAGGTCCAGTTGATTAAGTTAGAAAAATATTTGTTTCTCTTATGTTCTTCACACAATGTAAGTCTCCCTACCATCAATAAATTATAATTGGTTTTATCAGTTTATCAGATTCAGAGTGTAGAACTTATTTTCATATCATTGAACAAAGACTTCAGTAGGCAAATTCTGTAAATAATAACAATGGTTATGCAAATAAGTCCCTTTGCTCAGCAAAGAAATTTTTTCTATTTTCTAAATATTCTCTTTGGGGTACAGCAATGTTTATTTGTAAATTTCATTAATATTTGTACCCTTGAGTTATTGCTATGATATACAAAACTCACAATACATTTCCTTTCATTGATAAGAACAACATCATCAAAAACCATGTAATTAAACTTTTTCCATTAATAACTTAAAATATATCTTTCTTGAATGTTCCTTCTTAGAAAGTGAAAACAATGAGATTGAGCATAGCATTAATATTCACAGGATGGGTAGAAATAAGCTGAATGAAATGTATTGCACAAATAACATGCTAAACTGTGTGCTGAGGATTTTGCCCATTATTTAATCCTCAGAGCAGTTCTAAGCAAAGGTAGAAAGTCTTTGGAAGACATGCATGTTAGATCTGTCTTTCTTTGAGTCAGTCATTTATAGGTAATTTCATAAAAATGTATTTTGGTTACTGTTTGTTCTAATTTCAATGTGTTAAGCATACAAGGCCAAATAATGCCATGATTGTTGGATTATTTGTAGTTTTTATGCACTATAAAAAAATGTGCCCACTTTACTAAAATAAGCAGTACAAGCCAAACTATTCTGACAGTTGAGTTTTCCCTTAATGAATTAAGTACTTCAGATAAGAAGTATTTGACTGCAAGTAACAGTAAACCATAATTTAGAATTGGCTTTTAATTCAAAAGATGGTGCTACTTTCTCATTCTTCTGTTCAAAACAGATGATAGGATGGTTGCAACAGTTTCCAAGTGGGTCATCTGGCCATTAACAGGAAAAGGAACTATCCTTTGATATCTTTACAGGGAAAAGAGTAGCTTTCCCATAGGTTTGACAGATCTCTCCTCTGATTTCAGAGGTCCCTCATTGGTATTCCTATATTATGTTTTGATTTAACACTGCATATGCAAAACTTTCAGATTCTTCCAGTAGATGTTAGATAATTTTGTAGGCAATAGAATCATTATAACTAGCTGCAATCAATCGGAGTTTACCCAGAGAACAGAAAAGGGATCATCCTTTCATAAATAACATGGGAGTGGGGCGGTGGGGAAGACATCTTAAAAAAATTAGTCTCTACCAGGAAAGTAGACATGGAATGGTAATCAATAGTCTGCTATATTTGGTTTCTGCATTAAAGAGTAAATTAAAATTGCACCCAAATTATATCCAATTCATGATTATTTATGCAATACCCATCAAATATCATTCTGGACCTTTCTTCCTTTTAATTTCCACAAAATCATTTTTACAAAACATTTTATAGGAGTACAGTGTAAACTAATGACTGTGAGTGGGTAGGTTGTACCTTCAACAGATCTGTCTGAATTCTTGCTGCATTTAAGCTTTATTCAATAACAATCTTATGAAAGATGATGGATTCACCCTACTATATTCAGTAGCTCACAATAGGGTAGAAAGGAACCCAACTAATCATAATTTTAGAATGAATATTGGTCTTTGGTTGCTAAGTCATGTCCAGCTCTTTGTGACCTAATGGACTGCAGCATGCCAGGCTCCCCTGTCCTTCACTGTCTCCAGGATTTTGTTCAAATTCATATCCATTGAGTCAGTGATGCTAACTAACCACTAATTCTCCACTGCCCCCTTCTCCTGTTACCTTCAATCTTTTCCAGCATCAGGGTATTTTCCAATGAATTGGCTCTTCATATTAGGTGGCCAAATTGTTGGAGCTTCAGCATCAGTCCTTACAATAAATATTCAGGGTTGATTTCTTTTAGGATTGACTGGATTGATATCCTTGTGTTCCAAGGGACTCTTGAGAGTCTTCCTCAGCACCACAGTTCAAAAGCATCAGTTCTTCAGTGCTCAGCCTTGTACATGGTCCAACTCTTATGTCTGTACGTGACTACTGGAAAAACCATAGCTTTGACTATATGGATTTTGTTCCAAAGTGATGTCTCTGCTTATTAATACACTGTCTAGGTTTGTCATAGCTTTCCTTCCAAGGAACAGACATTGTTTAATTTCATAGCTGCAATCACTATCCACAGTGTTTTTGGAGCCCAAGAAAACAAAACCCATCACTGCTTCCATGTTTTCCCATTTCTATTTGCCATGAAGTGGTGACACTAGACGCTGTGATCTTAACTTTTTCAGTGTTGAGTTTAAGCCAGCCTTTTCACCTTCACCAAGACATTCTTTAGTTTCTCTTTACTTTCTGCCATTAGAGTGGTATCATATACATATCTGAGGTTGTTGATATTTCTTCCAGAAATCTTGATTCCAGCTTGTGATTCATCCAGCGTGAAATTTCACATAATATACTCTGCATATAAGTTAAAAATCAGGGTGAGGCTATACGGCCTTGTAGTACTCCTTTCTCTATCTGGAACCAGTCTATTTTTCCATATCCTGTTGCAAATGTTGCTTTTTGACCTACATACGATTCCTCAGGAGACTACTAAGGTGGTCTCGTACTCCCATCTCTTTACTAATTTTTCACACCTTGTGATCCACACAGTCAAAGGCTTTAGCATAATTAATGAAGCAGAAGTAGAGGTTTTCCTGGAATTCCCTTGCTTTCTTTATGATACAAGAAATATTTGCAATTTGATCTCTGGCTTCTCTGCCTTCCCTGAACCCAGTTTATACATCTAGAAGTTCTCAGTTCACGTACTTCTGAGGCCTAACTTAAAGGATTTGGACCATAGAGTTGCTAGCATGTGAAATCTACATAATTGTGTGGTACTTTGAGCATTTTTGGTATTGCCTTTCTTCGGGATTGGAATGAAAACTGACATTTTTCAGTCTTGTAACCACTGATAAGTTTTCCGAATTTGCTGACCTATTGAGAGTAGCACTTTGATAGCATCATCTTTTAGGATTTGAAGTAGCTTAGCTGGAATTCTGTCACCTCCACTAGTTTTTCTTTTCTTTTTGTAACAATGTTTCCTAAGTTCCACTTGACTTCACATTCCAGAATGTCAGATTCTATGTGAGTGACCACACCACCATGATTATTCGGGTCACTAAGACCTTTTTTATATGGTTCTTTTCTGTATTCCTGCTACCTCTTCTTAATATCTTCTACTCTTGTTAGGTCCTTACCGTTTCTGTCCTCTATCATGCTCATCCTTGCATGAAATGTTCCATTGATACCTCACTTTTCTTGAAGAGATTCGTAGTCTTTCTCATTTTTGTTTTCCTTTAATTCTCTGCATTATTCATCTAAGAAGGCTTCTAAACTCTCCTTGCTATTCTCCGGACTTCTGTATTCAGTTGGGTAAATCTTTCCTATTCTCCCTTGCTTTTCACTTCTTTTCTTTTCTCAGATATTTGTAAAGCCTCTTCAGATAGCCACTTTGCTTTAGTGCATTACTTTATCTTTGGGATGGTCTTGTTCACTGCCTCTAGTGCCTTCAATGTTTGAACCTCCATCCACAGTTCTTCACACGCTGTCTACCAGATCTAATCCCTTGAATCTATTTTTCACCTCTGCTGTGTAATCATAAAGTATTTGATTTAGGTCATATCTGAATGGTCTAGTGGTTTTCACTACTTTCTTCAATTTAAGCCTGAATTTTGTAATAAGGAGCTCATGATCTGAGCCACAGTCAGCTCCAGGTCTTGTTTTTGCTGACTATATAGGGCTTCTCCTCTGTAGGTTGTAAAGAATGTTATCAGTTTGATATCGTTATTGACCATCTGGTGATGTTCATGTGTAGAGTCGTCTCTTGGGTTGTTGGACAAGGGTGTTTAACATAACCAGCATGTAATTTTGACAAAACTCTGTTAGCCTTTGCCCTGCTTCATTTTGTACTCCAAGGGCAAACTTTTCTGTTACTCCAGGTATCTTTTGACTGTATACTTTTGTGTTCCAACCCCCTATGATGAAAAGGACATTTTATTTGATGTTAGTTATAGAAGGTCTTGTAGGTCTTCATAGAACTGGTCAACTTCAGCGTCAGCAGTTGGGGCATATAGTCAGACTACTGTGATGTTGAATAGTTTGCACTGGAAACAATCCAAGATCATTCTGTCATTTTTGAGATTGAACCCAAGTACTGCATTTCAGAAGTCAACTATTTTGTTGACTATGAAGGCCCTTCTTCAAAAGGGTTTCTTACTCACAGTAGTAGATTTAATGGTCCTCTGAATTATATTTGCCCATTCCTGTCCATTTTAGTTCACTGACTCCTAAGATGTCAATGTTCACTCTTGCAGTGTTCTGATTGACCAGATCCAATTTACTTTGGTTTATGGGCCTAACATAGGAGACTGGCAGGCTACAGTCCATGGAATTGCAAAGAGTTGGACATGACTGAGTGACTAGCACTTTCACTACAATCTTCCCAGCTGGTGCTAGTGGTAAAAGACTTACTTGCCAATGCAAGAGACATATGAGACATCGGCTCAATTCCTGGGTTGGAAGGAACCCCTGAAGGAGGAAATGGCAACCCACTCAAGTATTCTTGTTTAGAGAATCCCATGGACAGAGAAGTTTGGTGGGCTACAGTCCACTGGGTCGAAGAGTTGGACACAACTGAAGCGTCTTGGCACACACGCATTGGCCTAATATTCCAGGTTCTTATGCAATATTGTTTTTTTTATAATATCAGACTTTACTTTCACCACCAGACACATCTATACTCGAGCATCATTTCCACTTTGGCCTAGTCACTTCATTCTTTCTGAAGCTATTAGTAATTGCCTTCTGGTCTTCTCCCATAGCATATTGGACACCTTTCAATTCTAGGGGGCTTATCTTTTGGTGTCACACCATTTTGCTGTTATACTGTGCATGGACTCTTGTGGCAAGAATACTGGGGTGGGTTGCCATTTCCTGATCCAGTGGACCACGTTTTATCAGAACGCTTCACTATGATCCGTCCATCTTGGGTGGCCCTGCATGACATGGCTCATAGCTTCACTGAGTTACAAAAACCCCTTCAACACAGCAGGGCTGTGATCCATAAAGGGGATACACACGGTATAATAATTTATTCATTCAACTTCTGATATAAATAAGATTTAAAAATAATTTAAAAATTATTTTGGCATAAAAAGCTTTTTATTATTTAATAATTTTAGATTTACAGAAGGATGAAAAGATGATGAAGAAAGTTCTTCTATATTCTTCACCCCAGATTCCCCCAAAGCTATTATCCTGTAGGACCAGTTTATATTTTTTCAAAAACTAAGAAAACAAAATTGGCACAATACTATTAACTAGCTATAGTTACTCAGATTTACAAAATTTCCCACTAATATTCTTTTTATGTTCCAGGATCCCATGCAGAAAGCAATGTTGCATTTAGTCATCATAAACTTAATTTTTAGAATCTGTGATTTTTTTCAGTTTTTCCTTGTTTATTAAGACCTTTGTGCTTTTGAAGGTACTGATCAAGTACTTTGCAGAATGTACCTCAATTTGGGATTGATGTTTTCTCATAATTAGATCAGGATTATGAATTGATGAATTCCACTGGTAACTCTTTACCACTAGGTGAGGTTTATAAACAGTGCTAATAAGAATATCAAAGAAGTTAGGGATCTTGAATAGAAAGTATGAAGTATAGAGATACACTCAGGACAGATTTTTACAGGAAGTAAACCACTTTCAAGGTGTCAGCTGCTTTTGAAATCTAAATCAATTCTTATAGAATGTGAGAATACGTTTAGCATCAGAAGCATTACTTTGCTCCCATGGCCTTCAATTATTGTTTGAGGCAATATCAAAAAGTGTTTAATTTGCTTTCAGGTAGCAGCTTGCTCAGTGGCAGAATGAATACTTTCTATTTCAAGTATATTTTGTTGCACTAGGCCAACATTTTCCAAATTATAGGTTATATTCACTTAATGTATAATACATCAGTCAGTTAAATAGAAATGTTTCCATATATTTATATATTCATTCATCTATTGGTATTTCTATTTGCATATTTTTGGAAAAGTATAAGCAAGTACAAAAGTAAATAAAGGAAAATTTTTATTAATATATTATAAATTCTTGAGAAATTCATTAAAAATATATTTTTCACTTGCTTCCCTCATTTTCATCAGAAGGACCTCCCAAACATACATATACACAAATAAATTCCCTATTTCTATTAGAGATTTTGGGCCAGTGCATGCATGCATGCTAGGCCGCTTCAGTCTTTTCCAATGCTTTGAGACCCTATGGGCCAAGGCCCACCAGGCTTTTCCGTGCATGGGATTCTCTAGGCCAGAATACTGGAGTGGGTTGCCATGTCCTCCTCCAGGAGATCTTCTAGACCCAGGGATCAAACCCGAGTCTCTTAAGTGTTCAGAATTGGCAGGTAGGCTCTTTGCCAGTAGTGCCATCTGGGAAGCCCCTTTGGGTCAGTACTACAGATATATTTGATGTAAGATTTGAAATCATTTTCACAAATTTGAATCAATCATCCATCAATTTTTTATTGATTCTTCTTTCAAAATAAGTCTTTATTTTAGCTTTCTCTATATTCTTCCTGACTTTACCTTAGGTTAGGCCCTCATAGATGAACCATCAGAATATAATTTTTGCTAATATTATTTCTTCAGTCTGTCCTTTCCTGTCATATATTTGCTACTTTGTCATCATACGGTATTCCCAAACTTTGTGTGGAATATATGCACTTGTGCTAACATTAATGTTTTTCCTGTATTACAAAGTAATATCTCAGATATGTTACTTCCTTGCCCCCATGTACATATACAAATTATAGTAGATGCTTCTGAAAGTGAAAGTGAAAGTGAAGTTGCTCAGTCGTGTCTGGCTTTTTGCGACCCCATGGACTGTAGCCTACCTTTGTCCATGGGATTTTCCAGGCAATAGTATTGGAGTGGATTGCCATTTCCTTCTCCAGGGGATCTTCCCAACCCAGGGATCGAACCCGGGTCTCTTGCATTGTAGACAGATGCTTTACCGTCTGAGTTTTTGCTGCTGCTGCTGCTGCTGCTAAGTCGCTTCAGTCGTGTCCGACTCTGTGCGACCCCATAGACGGCAGCCCATCAGGCTCCACCGTCCCTGGGATTCTCCACTGAGTTGCCTCTATTTCAATTTCTCTTCCTTCCCTGTCTTCTTTTGGGAAATGTAATTTCCTTCATTCTAAACATGATTATTCTAGTACAACTTCATCTTTTTCAGAGATACTGGTATGATGATTGACCTGCCTAATTACTATGATTAGAACCTCCAGTACACTAGGGAATAGAAAAAGAAACCATATCTTTTTTTTTTCTGATCTTAGAAGAAAGTTACTAATTTACACACAATGAGTATATTAGCCATGGGCTTTTAATTTATTTGGCTGTGCTGCATCTTAGTTTTGGCATGTGGAATCTTTGATCCTTGTTGTGGCATGATGGATTTTTTTGGTTGCAGTGTGTGGGATTCTTCAATCTTTGTTTCAGCATGTGGAATCTTTAGTTGTGACATGCAGGATCTAGTTCCCTGACCAGGGATCAAGCTCAGGCCCCCTGAACTGAGAGTGCAGAGTCTTAGCCACCATACCATCAGGGAAATACCTATTCATGAGGTTTTAATAGATGCCCTTTATCAAGTTGAAGGAATTCCTTTCCATTTCTGGTTTGAGTGTTTTTATCATGAAAGAATGTTAGATTTTGTCAACTTCTTTTAATGTATGTATCCAAATGATCATGTGGTTTTTGGCCTGTTTTCTCTTAACATGGCTTATGACACTAATTCATTTTTGGATGTTAAACCAAGCTTACATTTCTGAGTAAACCCCGATTGATTATGGTGTGTAATCCTTTTAATACTTTGCTATATTCAGTTTAGCAGTGTTTTGTTGGTGATCTTTGTATCTATATTCAGAAGAGATATCAGCCTGCAGTTTCCTTGTGACGCTTGGTCTGGCTTCCGTATTATCATAACACTGCCCTCATAGAATGAGTAAAAAGTGTTCCTTCTTCCATTTTCTTGGGACACTGTATTAAAAAAAATGACATAAATCATTCTTTAAATTTTGGGTATAACTGGCCAGTGACACCATCTGACTTTGAGCTTTTCCCTCCATTTGAAATTTTAAAAAACATTATTAGAATTTCTTTACTTTTTATAAGTCTAGTCAGATTTTATATTTCTACTTCTGTTAGTTGTGGTATAGCTTGGATCCTGCCAGGAATTTGTCCATTTTTTCTGCTTCTAATTTGTTTCTATACATTTGTTTATGGTAATTCCTTTATAAGACTTTTATTTTTGTAAGGTTAGTAGTGATGCTTCCTTAATAGTGTTTTAAAATAACATTTACTTTGGTAGTGATTGAAATGTGGGGACATGGAGTGTAGCATTTGGAAGCATTGCATAGCCACAAAATATATACGCATATATTGAACTTCTAATTGTAATACCACTGAGCTCACTAAGGATTTTTCACTGGGCTGACAAAGCATGGAAGTTTTCCTCTTACTGCTGTATAAGTTTTAAAAATAATAAATGAATGCTACTTGAGAGGAAATGGGGATACATCCAGGTATTTCCATGTAAATACATGGAATGGATTTTCAAATCAAATAATAGTGTTTTCATGATACATGGGGTCAGATCATTTTTTCTTAAAAACAGTTCTTAATAAATGTGTGTATTCTAAGCAGAAGTCCTCTAGCTCTACAATTTTTTCATATTGTTGTTAGGAAATTATTGTTCACATATTTTAGATATGTCTAGAGATTAAATATTGAAATAAACACAAACACCTTTTCAAATACAACCATGCACTTGACTGTTATTTTTATTTCTGCTTTCTCTTTACCTTCTTACCATCCACTCTATGTGTTGGTCTTTCTTATTCCTCCCACAACTTGACTCTAAACGTCTCTTCATGACTCTTCACAATTTAACCACAGTTCCTTCATGAATTATATGAAACACAGATTACATAATATTATTTATAATACTTTAATTTGTCCAGAATGGTGCTAATCTTAATTCTGTTGCTAACTTTGGTCTGAAAAGCAGAGCAAATATGTTTGACAATATTATTAAACAAGAAGTTATTGTTTGTAACTCCTTTGGGCTATTGATAACTTCTAATAATTCACACAGCCATGCTCATCTTCCTCTTATCAACTCTTAAGTGACTCATCTTATTTTACTGTTATTTCATAACTAGCACTATAAACTGGCAAATGAAAAACATTAAAGAAAAATAATCTTAAAATTTTCATTCTGAAAATTTGGTCTGAAAAGCATTGTGATTATTAAATGTCATATTTTTTAAAACATTTCAACTTATTTCTTGCCATAGATTTGGCAGGATCACATTTTGTCTTTTTCACTTCTTATTCTTGGCTGAACTCAGCAAAGAAAGAGAAACTTTGTTAGCATAATAAATCAAGAGTTTTATGACAGGAGAGGCAACTGAAGTTAGCAAAGGATACATTTTTTGTTATATATGATTCTTTCTGAAGATTATAATGGGTCTTATGCAGTATTCAAATTAGGAAGTTGATAGTCCATTTTACAGACTACGAAAGTAAATGGAATACATAGGAACTGATTAAAAGACCAAGTTATACCTAGGACTATGTGCAGAATAATGAAGGTAAAGATAAGGGTTATATGAAGATATGAGAAAAGAGGAGGTGTATTGGAAAAATAAGGGAAAATCTAAATACTAGTTTGAGGTGTGCTTCAAATGGCCTTATAACAGACTTTATGATTAATAATTTAGATCATCATAATACTCTTTATCCTAATGGCAAACTTCATTCTCTTATAAGGAATCATATCCTAGTGTTTCCTTAAAGGATTTCATGAGGAATGGAAACTTTAGTGTGGAAAAATGTAACTGCAGTCTTATTCTTTCCTGTATCAATATGAATTACACTTTGACTGGGAGAGCACAACTGTGGTGTGAAAAATGGGCCAGAATTTCACATGAGCAGTAATAGTGGAGAGGGATGAAGTGATGACTAGTACTGTACTAGCACCAGAGTCTCCAGGTAGCATAAAGTTGAAGCATGGATAGTTCAATAAATAGCCAGAGCTATATTCTAATGTTAGTTTTTTATATATATATATATATATATATATATATATATATATACTGATCAATGCAGCAAATGTTTTGCAATAATGATCCAATGGAGAATGATTCACATACTATAAATAACAGGTTTTTGTAGGAATTTGTAACATATCTGAAATATGAGTAAAAATGTTCAGTATGACAGACATGGTATAAGGACCCAGGCAGAGCACCACACTGGGACTCTGGATTGAAAGCCTGTGAAAAGTAATAGAGAGGAAAATTTAACTTCTACTTGATGCTGAAAAATGTTAAAATGTCACATTTTTAAAATGGAGCTGAGTGAGAAATACAAAACTTGTGCCTAGGAGGAAGAATTTGAACTTTGCACTGAACATACTCTGGAAATGACATAATGATTAATGGCTCAGATAAGATTCACCGCTTAAGTTGATTTGAGGTAGTATTTAGAGCGAAAGAAGAATGGATATCTGTGTCTGCAAGTGACTGGCTACAAGTTTTGGAAAAGACTTTAACAAAAATCTAACAAGCAAGAGTATTTGTGACTGTCCAGGAGAGACAGTATTAAAAAAAAAAACAAAAACAAAACTATAGATTTTTAATTGTGTGTTTTCTTTTTACAATGGAAGAAGACATGAAACAGGATGAGGGGAGGGGAATGAAAATTGAGTGCAAGAACCCAGATACAATATATATTTCATGGTATAATTTTGCCAACAAAGGTCTATTTAGTTAAATCTATGGTTTTTCCAGTAGTCATGTATGGATGTGAGAGTTGGACTGTGAGGAAAGCTGAGCACTGAAGAATTGATGCTTTTGAATTGTGGTGCTGGAGAAGACTCTTGCGAGTCCCTTGGACTGCATGGAGATCCAACCAGTCCATCTTAAAGGAGACCAGTCCTGGGTGTTCATTGGAAGGACTGATACTAAAGCTGAAACTCCAATACTTTGGCCACCTCATGCGAAGAAGAACTGACTGACTCATTGGAAAAGACCCTGATGCTGGGAAAGATTGAAGGCAGGAGGAGAAGAGGAAGACAGAGGATGAAATGGTTGGATGGCATCACTGACTCAATGGACATGAGTTTGAGTAGGCTCTTGGAGTTGGTGATGGACAGGGAAGCTTGGCATGCTGAAGTCCATGGGGTCATAAAGAGTTGGACACAACTGAGTGACTGAACTGAACTGAACTGAAAAACATAAAGTCAATCTGGTGTTAGACATTTTTTACTCATGGGTGTAGTGACATGATGGGGACTTAAGGAGTCCTCTGTGATGCTGAGGGATATTTCATTTCTTGTTCTGGGGAATGGTTACATGGATGTGTTCACTTTGCTAAAATTAATGTAGTTACAGGGTGAGGCCAAGAGTAGGAAGAACCTCAACTCACCTTCTCCCATAGGTACATCAAAATTATAACTAACGTTCTGAGCAAACTATCTATGAGGATGACATTAAGGCTAGCAGAAAAGCGTTTTCACAAGCAAAGATATAAAGTAGGGACCACAGTGGGGTTGGTTGCTGCTGCCGCTGCTGCTGCTAAGTCGCTTCAGTTGTGTCTGACTCTGTGCGACCCCATAGATGGCAGCTCACCAGGCTCCTCTGTCCATGGGATTTTCCAGGCAAGAGAACTGGAGTGGGTTGCTATTGCCTTCTCTGAATGGGGTTGGTAGGAGGGGTAAAAACATGTTACAGTTAGGATCTATACCCCATGTTGGTTAGCCAAAAATGAGACAAATATAACAATGAAAGAGGTCTTCCCCAAGAATAAAGGAGTCTGAATCCCACACTGGGCTTTCCAGTCTTGGGTATTGCACCATAAAGACAAGTCTCCAGAATACGTGACTTGGAAAACCAGTGGAGCTTACATGTGGGAAAGCTGGAGAGCTATAGGACTTTAAAGGAAAAACACAAAGTGATACATACTGTGAGTCCCAGTGCAGAGGCAGTAATTTGAAGGAAACCTAGATCATACTACTTGCTGATCTTGAAGAGCCTCTCAGAGAGAAAGGAGGCAACTGAGTTTTCCCCTGGGAATGGAGACCTTGGTAGCAGCAATTTTTTAGAGCTAATTCTACTACAATGATACAGGTACTGGTAAGTCCCATCTTGGCTCCCTCCCCCCCCCACCCCCACCCCCATCTAGCTTATTAGAACTGGGAACTTATCTGCCCCTCAATGGGCCAGCACCAGCTCCTCATCCCCTGAGTCACACAGTCTCTATACAGGGACATGGGACGTGGCTCCACATACATGTACGTCAGGACTAGTTCTGTCCCCCAAAACACAAAAGCCAATAATGAAGGAAAAATACCCCTATTTCAGTAGTCATGAAGTGATTGTAAAAAGTAGGGTCTCGAAGACAACTGGGCCAGTGGTCAGCTCTGCCTACCAGCACACCCCAGTAGTCAATACTACCACAACAGAAGAGGCACACAGCCCACAAAGGGGACACCTCTAGAGTATATAGATCTGGTAGGAGAGGGGGGTGTGATTCTGGATCCCTTACAACATCTATATAAGACCACTTCACCAAGTTTAGGAAACATAAACAACCTACCTAACATGGAGAAATCAACACAAAATGAAGTAAAATTATATGATAAATAAGTGTGTTCAAAACAAAAGATTAAGACAAAACACACACACACACACACACAAAATAACAAAAGTGAAGATAAACAATCTATCCAATATAGTTAGTTACTTCTATTGAGTTTCTTATTTCTCTTTTTCCTAGTTGTTTTAAATGTAAGGTTACATTCTTCATTATACTCTTTTTGTTTCCTGATTAGAATTGTATCACTATGAACTTTCCTCTGAGAACTGCATTTTGGTGCATCTCATAGATTTGAGATCACTGTTTTTCTATTTTCATTTATCTCAAAGTATATTTTTATTTCTTATTTGATTTTTTGTTGACCTATTTGTTCTCTAGTACCATGTTGCTTAGACTTAACTCAGAGAATAATGGATGAACACAGTGGGGATTTTAATACAGAATATAAAGAAGAACCAAGCAGAACTGAACAATACAGTAAGTAAAATGTCAAAAACATTAAAGAGGAGAACCAAAATATGATGGTGTTTTAAGGTTGTTAGAATTTGTTCAAAACTAAGAGATTATATGCATGTTTGGGTGCTAAGCCACTTCAGTTGTGTCCAACTCTGTGCAACCCTATAGACTGCAGCCTAGCTTTGTTTGTAGTGATGCTGCCTAAGGCCCACTTGACTTCACATTCCAGGATGTCTAGCTCTAGGTGAGTGATCACACCATCGTGGTTATCTGGGTCATGAAGATCTTTTTTGTACAGTTCTTCTGTTTATTGTTGCCACCTCTTCTTGATATCTTGTGCTTTTATTAGGTCCATACCATTCAAGGCTGTATATTGTCACCCTGTTTATTTAACCTATATGCAGAGTACATCATGAGAAACGCTGGACTGGAAGAAACACAAGTTGGAATCAAGATTGCTGGGAGAAATATCAATAACCTCAGACATGCAGATGACACCACCCTCATGGCAGAAAGTGAAGAGTAACTAAAAAGCCTCCTGATGAAAGTGAAAGTGGAGAGTGAAAAAGTTGGCTTAAAGTTCAACATTCAGAAAACAAAGATCATGGCATCCGGTCCCATCACTTCATGGGAAATAGATGGGGAAACAGTGTCAGACTTTATTTTTCTGGGCTCCAAAATCACTGCAGATGGTGACTGCAGCCATGAAATTAAAAGATGCTTACTCCTTGAAAGGAAAGTTATGACCAACCTAGATAGCATATTCAAAAGCAGAGACATTACTTTGCCAACAAAGGTTCATCTAGTCAAGGCTATGGCTTTTCCAGTGGTCATGTATGGATGTGAGAGTTGGACTGTGAAGAAGGCTGAGCGCCGAAGAATTGATGCTTTTGAACTGTGGTGTTGGAGAAGACCCTTGAGAGTCCCTTGGATTGCAAGGAGATCCAAGCAGTCCATTTTGAAGGAGATCAGCCCTGGGATTTCTTTGGAAGGAATGATGCTAAAGCTGAAACTCCAGTACTTTGGCCACATCATGCAAAGAGTTGACTCACTGGAAAAGACTCTGATGCTGGGAGGGATTGGGGGCAAGAGGAGAAGGGGACGACAGAGGATGAGATGGCTGGATGGCATCACTGATTTGATGGACGTGAGTCTCAGTGCACTCCGGGAGTTGGTGATGGACAGGGAGGCCTGGTGTGCTGTGATTCATGGGGTCGCAAAGAGTCGGACACGACTGAGCGACTGATCTGATCTGATCAGATCTGATTTCTGTCCTTTATTATGCCCATCTTTGCTTGGAATTTTCCCTTGGTATCTCTAATAGTTTTGAAGAAATCTCTAGTCTTTCCTATTCTATTGTTTTCCTCTATTTCTCTACATTGATCACTGAAGCAGTCTTTCTTATCTGTCCTTGTTCTTCCATGGAACTCTGCATTCAAATGGGTATATCTTTCCTTTTCTTCTTTGCCTTTTGCTTATTTTTTTTCTTTCTTTCTTTCTTTCTTTTTTTTTTTTGTGAGGCCTCCTCCAACAACTGTCTTGCCTTTTTGCATTTCTTTTTCTTGGGGATGGTCTTGATTCCCACCTCATGTACAATGTCATGAACCTCATTCCATTGTTCTTCAGGCACTCTGTCTATCAGATCTAATCTCTTGAATCTATTTGTCACTTCCACTGTATAATCATAAGGAATTTGATTTAGGTCATACCTGAATGTTGTAGTGGTTTTCCCTATTTTCTTCAATATAAGTCTGAATTTGACAATAAGGAGTTCATGATCTGAGCCACAGTCTGCTCCTGGTCTTGTTTTTGCTAACTGTATAGATCTTCTCCATCTTTGGCTACAAAGAATTTAATCAATCTGATTTAAGTATTGACTATATGGTGATGCCCATATGTAGAGTCTTCTCTTGTCTTGTTGGAAGAGGGTGTTTGCTATGACCAGTAGCAAAACTTGGCAAAACTCTGTTAGCCTTTACTGTGCTTCATTTTGTACTCCAAGGCCAAACTTACCTGTTACTCAAGGTATGATCCTGGCTTATGATCCAACAATTTTTCTTCTGGGTTTTTATGGGAAGAAAATAAAAACAACAGTTTTCAAATATATACACATCCCATATGCATAAGCAATGTTCATTTCAGCATTATTTAAAATAAGCAAGGTATGGAAGTAACCTGAGTATCCATCTATAAATGAATGAAAGAAGAAGATGTGTTATATATGGAATGAAGCATTATCAGTCATTAAAAACACAATATCCTGCCTTTTGAAACAACATGGATGGTCCTAGAGGTTACTATGCTACCTGAAATAAGCCAAACTGAGAAGACAATAAATTATGATCTCACTTATATATAGAAGTAAAAGAGATTCATGGATTCAGAGAAGGAACAGGTGGTTGCCAGAAGGGAGAGGGTTGAGCGAGATAGGTGAAGGAAATTAAGAGGTACAAAACACCTCAAGTTATAAATAAAGAAGCCACAGGGACTTCCCCAGAGCTCAGTGATAAAGAATATGCCAGCAGTGCAGGAGCCACAGGGCATGCGGGTTCAGTCCCTGGGTAAGGAAGATCCTCTAGAGGAGGGCATGGCAACCAACTCCAATATTCTTGCCTGGAGAATCCCAGGGATGGTGAAGCCTGGTGGGATACAGTCCATAGGGTTACAGAGTCAGACATGACTTACCATGCATGTATGTGTCATATACAGCATAAGGAATATTGTCAGTTCAGTTCAGTTCAGTTGCTCAGTCGTGTCCGACTTTTGCGACTCCATGGACTGCAGCACATCAGGCTTTGCTGTCCATCACCAACTCCTGGAGTTTATTCAAACTCATGTCCATCGAGTCAGTCATGCCATTCAACCAACTCATCCTCTGTCATCCCCTTCTCCTCCTACCTTCAATCTTTCCCAGCATCAGGGTCTTTTCCAATGAGTCAGTTCTTCCCATTAGGTAGCCAAAGTACTGGACCTTCAGCTTCAGCATCAGTCCTTCCAATAAATATTCAGGACTGATTTCCTTCAGGATGGACTGGTTGGATCACCTTACAGTCCGAGGGACTCTCAAGAGTCTTCTCCAACACCACAGATCAAAAGCATAAATTCTTCAGTGCTCAGCTTCTTTATAGTCCAACTTTCATATCCATAGATGATTACTGAAAAAATGATGTCTTTGACTAGACAGATCTTTGTTGGCAAAGCAATGTCTCTGCTTTTGTAATATGTTCTATAGGTTGGTCATAGCTTTTCTTCCAAGGAGCAAGTGTCTTTTAATTTCATGGTTTCAGTCACCATCTGCAGGGATTTTGGAGCCCTAAAAAATAAAGTCTCTCACCATTTCCATTATTTCCTCATCTATTTGCCATGAAGTGATGGGTTGGATGCTATGATCTTTGGTTTTTGAATGCTAAGTTTTCAGCCAGCTTTTTCACTCTCCTTTTTCACTTTCATCTAGCGGCTCTCTGGTTCCTCTTAGCTTTTTGTCATAAGGGTGCTGTCATCTGCAAATCTGACGTTATTGATATTTCTCATGACAATCTTCATTCAAGCTTGTGCTTCATCCAGCCTGGCATTTCACATGATATACTCTTCAATAAGTTAAATAAACATAAAAGAAAGGTATGCCATGTACAAGGTCAAAGAAGTCCTAACAAGATGGTAGGAGGGATGAAATCATGTTTAGAATCAATCCTCATACCCACCAGTGACACTCGAGGGCTCAAACAAAACCTTGTGTGCAACAGGACCCAAAGACTGATCCAGAACTGCCTTTGAGTGTCTTCTGCAGAGGCACGTGTAAACTGTGGCCTGCCATGGGGACAGGGGCTCTGCCTGCAGCAGACCTGGGACTTAAGGGATGTGGCATATGCCCTCTTGGTGGAAGTCACCATTAGCCCCACCACAGAGCCTCTGAGCAGATGACCCACAAACTGCAGAACAATTAGGCCAAAGAAATTCTCTCACTGTTAAGAAAGTTCTAGGACCAACAACAGATTTCCTAACATGGGGACCTGGCAAAGGCACTGAGAAACCCCAGGGAATTAGACTTTGGAGGCCAGTGAGATTTGATTACAGAACTTCTACAGGACTGGGGAAACAGACTCTTGGAGGACACAATCAAAATCTTTTGCACACTAGGACCCAGGAGAAAAGAGCATTATCCCCACAGGAGACAGAGACAGACTTGCTGGTAGGTTTTCAGGAGACTCCAGCCAAGGTGTGGGTCAACAGTGGCCTACTGCAGAGTTAGGGGTACTGAATACAACTTTGTGGGTATGTCATTTGTAGGAGGTCGCCCATCAACAGAAAATTGGATTAAAGATTTATTGAATATCATCAGTCAGTCTCTCCCATCAGGAAGCTTCCATAAGCTTCTTATCATTATCCATCAGAGAACAGTCAGAATGAAAACCACAGCCCGAGAAAACTAATCAAACTGATCACATGGATGACCGTCTTGTCTCACTCAATAAAGCTATGAGCCATGCCATATAGGGCCACCCAAGATGGGCAGGTCATGGTGGAGAATTCTGACAAAAATTGGTCCACTGGAGAGGGAGTGGCAAACTACTTCAGTATTTTTGCCTTGAGAACCTCATGGACAGTATGAAAAGGCATAAAGATATGGCACTGAAAGATAAACTCCCTAGTCAGTAGGTGCCCAATGTGCTACTGGAGAAGAGTGGAGAAATAACTCTGAAAAGAATGAAAAGATGGAGCCAAAGTGAAAACAATGCCTGGTTGTGGATGTAACTGGTGATGGAAGTAAAGTAAGGTTCTACAAAGAGCAATATTGCATAGGATCCTGGAATTTTAGGTCCATAAATCAAGGTAAATTAGAAGTGGTCAAATAGGAGTTGGCAAGATTGAACATCAACACTTTAGGAACAGGTGAACTAAAATGGACCGGAATGGGCAAATTTAATTCAGATGACCATTATATTTACTCCTGTGGGCAAGAATACCTTAGAAGAAGGGGAGTAGCCTTCATAGTCAACAAAGAGTCTAAAATGCAGTACTTGGGTGCAATCTCAAAAACAACAGAATGATCTCTGTTCATTTCCAAGGCAAACCATTCACTATCACAATAATCCAAGTCTATGCCCCAACCACTAATGCCAAAGAAGCTGAATGATTCTAAGAGCTCCTACATAAAAATCACATGATTAACTCAATAGATGCAGAGAAAGTCTTTGATAAAATTCAACACATATTTACGATAAAAACTCTCCAGAAAGCAGGCATGAAAGGAACATGTCTCAACATAATAAAAGCAATCTATGAGAAATCCACAGCGAATATTATCCTCAATGGTAGGGTGCACACTCTCACGTCTACTATTCAACATAGTTTTGAAAGTCCTAGCCACAGCAATCAAAGAAGAAAAATAGAAGGAATCCAGCTTGGAAAAGAAGAAATAAAAGTCTCACTGTTTGCAGATGACATGATCCTCAACATAAAAAACTTAAAGACACCAACAGAAAATTACTAGAACTGATCAATGAATATAGCAAAGTTTTAGGATATAAAATTAATGCACAGAAGTTCCTTGCATTCCTATACAGTAACAATGAGAAGACAGAAATATAAAGTTAGGAAACAACCACATTCACCATTGCAACTAGGAGAATGTAATACTTAGGAATAAATTACCTAAAGAAACAAATGGCTTATATATAGAAAACTATAAAACACTGATGAAAGAAATCAAAGAGGACACAAATAGATGGAGAAATATACCATGTTCATGGGTAGGAAGAAGCAATGTTGGGAAAATGAATATACTACATAAAGCAACCTACAGATTCAATGTAATCCTTGTTAAGCTAAAATGGTATTTTTCACAGAACTAGAACACATAATTTCACAATTTGTATGGAAACACAAAAAACCTCGAATAGCCAAAACAGTCTTGAGAAAGAAGAATGGAAATAGACGAATCAACTTGCCTGACTTCAGACTATGCTACAAAGCTACAGTCATCAATACAGTACAGTACTTGTCAAAGACAGAAGTATAGATCAATGGAACAAAATAGAAAGCCCAGAAATAAATCCATTCACCTATGGATACCTTATCTTTGGCAAAGGAGGCAAATATACACAATGGAAAAAAGACAATCTAACAAGTGATGCTGGGAAAACTGGTCAATCACCTGTGAAAGAATGAAACTAGAACACTTTCTAACACCATACATAAAAATAAACTCAAAATGGAGTAAAGATCTAAATGTAAGACCAGAAATTATAAAACACCTACAGGAAAACATAGGCAGAATACTCTCTGACATAAATCACAGCAAGATTCCCTATGATCCACCTCCCAGAGTAATGGAAATAAAAGCAAAAATAAACAAATGGGGCCTAATTAAACTTAAAAGTTTTTGAAAAAAGAAGGAAACTATAAGCAAGGTTAAAAGACAGCCTTTATAATGGAGAAAATAATAGCAACCAAAAAAACTGACAAAGAATTAATCTTCAAAATATACAAGCAGCCCATGTAGCTCAATACCTGAAAGTTAAAGGATGCAATCAAAAAATGGGCCAAAGAACTAAACAGACATGTCTTCAAAGAAGACACACAGATGGCTAACAAACACTTGAAAAGATGCTCAACATCATTCATTATCAGAGAAATGCAAATCAAAACCATAATGAGGTATCATTTCATGCAGGTCAGAATGGTTGCCATCAAAAAGTCTACAAACAATAAATGCCAGAGAGGGTGTGGAGAAAAGGAACCCTCTTACACTGTTGGTGGGAATGCAAACTGTTGCAGCCAGGTGCCAATATGGAGAACAGTGTAGAGATTCCTTAAAAAACTGGAAATAGAACTGTCATACAACCCAGCAATGCCAGAATGGAAAGAGACACGTGTACCCCAATGTTCACTGAAGCACTGTTTACGATAGCTGCTGCTGCTAAGTCGCTTCAGTCATGTCTGACTCTTTGTGACTCCATAGATGGCAGCCCACCAGGCTCTCCCATCTCTGGGATTCTCCAGGCAAGAACACTGGAATGGGTTGCCATTTCCTTCTCCAATGCATGAAAGTGAAAAGTGAAAGTTAAGTCTCTCAGTCATGTCTGACTCTTCGTGACCTCATGGACTGCAGCCTACCGGGCTCCTCCACCCATGGGATTTTCCAGGCTAGGACATGGAAACAACCTAGATGTCCACTGTCAGATGAATGGAAAAGAAAGTCATGGTATATATACACATTGGAATATTACTCAGCTATAAAAGAAAAAGATTACATTTGAGTCAGTTCTAATGAGGTTGATCAAACTGGAGCATGTTATACAGAGTGAAGTAAGTCAGAAAGAAAAACACAATTACAGTATATTAATGCACTTCTAAAGGAGATCAGTCCTGGGTGTCCATTGGAAGGACTGATGCTAAAGCTGAAACTCCAATACTTTGGCCACCTCATGTGAAGAGTTGACTCATTGGAAAAGACCCTGATGCTGGGAGGGATTGGGGGCAGGAGGAGAAGGGGACGACAGAGGATGAGATGGCTGGATGGCATCACCGACTAGATGGACATGAGTTTGAGTGAACTCTGGGAGTTGGTGATGGACAGGGAGGCCTGGTGTTCTGTGATTCATGGGGTCACAGAGTTGGACATGACTGAGCGACTGAACTGAACTGAATGCATATATATAGAATTTATAAAGATGGTAACAATGACCCAATATGCAAGATGGCAAAAGAGAGACAGATGCAAAGAACAGACTTTTGGACTCTGTGGGAGAAAGGCGAGGGTGGGTTGATTTATAAGAATAACATTGAAACATATATATTACCATATGTGAAATAGATGACCAGTCCAAGTTTGATGCATGAAGCAGGGACACTCAAAACTGGTACACTGGGACAACCCATAGGGATAGGTTGGGGAGGAAACTGGGAGGGGTGTTCAGGATGGGAGACACATGTACACCCATGGCTGATTCATGTCAATGTTTGGCAAAACCCACCACAATGTTGTAAAGTAATTAGTTTCCAATTAAAATAAATAAATTAAAAAAAAAGACCTACAAGATCGTCTACAACTAACAACAACAAAAAAATATGTCTTTTACATTATAGGGGACTGGAATGCAAAAGTAGGATGTCAAGAGATACTAGAGTAACAGGCAAGTTTTATTTTGTAGTACAAAATGAAGCAGGGCAAAGGCTAGTAGAGTTTTGCCAAGAGAAACACAGGTCAATTATAGCATGGAGAAAAAACAAATAAACATGAATGGACATATCCTGAAAACTGAAGGCATGGACAGGTGGAGAATGTGCTTGACATTATAGAAGAAGGGAAATTGAGTCAGTTTACTCAAATTCTGGGTCTGATCTCTGAGAGTCACTTGCAAAGGCAGTGTATTCAAGGTGTTTCAAGCATGCTTGTTATTCATATATATTTTATGATTCAGAGCACATAGGAAATAGCAAAATTTCTAAACCCCAACTCTCCATCTGCCTTTGATCTTGTGTCATCCATTTGCCATAAGTAAATGGAAGCTAGTTGGAAAGGAACTTGGGTGACACAGTTCATAGGCATCAGTCTTTCAGGTATAAAGCAAGGGTGGGGAAATAGATGTGTATGGACAGATGAAAGTAAACACAGATGGGGAATTAGAAAACTAGTGAAATACCCACTTGCTAATAAAACTCTTGGTGTACCTACTATTAAAAATAAACACTGGCATCTCCTGGTTTGCTTACTTGGTTTGCTTGCTAATATCTGCACAAATGAAATGACTCAATGCTTTCTGAATTCCAAAAGGCTGTTGAGAGTCGACAAAGCTTTGATTGACCTGAAGTCCAAAACTTACACATGGCTTGAGGTTTTTAAGAGATGGACCCTTTTGACCCTGTACCTTTTAGTGAAGTTCAATTTGTCTTCTATGCCTGCTGTTTCATCAGTTTATTCTCCCTTAGCTACCTCTATTTCAAATATGTCGTCCTAAATTAAGATGCTTTTGCTGAACTGACAACAGCTGGAAATGTGTATTTAATTGTTCTTTCAGGAGAGAAAATATGTTGTACCCATCCCATTGGGGCCATTGTCTTGCTTTCTGGAATGGCTGACCGAACTTCATGGTATGATTTGTGTTGGTAGAACAGCTTTGTTGTTGTTGATGATTTTTTTTTTAATATACAAAGTTAATTGTTTCATACAATTAGATACATAACCTTGTGCAAGTAACAATTTTCTAAACATCTGAGAATCAACCTATAACCTTTACATAAATGTGTGATTCTCATTCATTAAGTGAAAAATCTAATCAAGATAACTTCTAAAGGGTTAACCACCTTGGTTTCTTCTGTTTTAAATTTAATGTTTAAAATAACTGAATTGTATTCATAATAAATATATCCACTTACAATTCTATTTTCTGTTTTACACATATGAATATATACCTGTTTATTCTAAAACTCTATTCCTCTTAAAGGAACAAAATATAATGATCATACCTTTAAATACTGAAATGTTATAAAGGGGAATTTAAGATGATGCAGATCTACCTAATATATATTTATGGGTAAATTTATAAACTATTAGGAATTCTAAGAACTATTTTGAACATAAGTAAGCTAATCATAATTTTCCTTGACATTATAACTCATTATTACCTTTGTTCATTCACAAAAACATAATTAACTTTGTAGTTAAACATTTCATTTTCAAAATCAATGTGATTATAAAATTATCCAAAGGTAGAGCCTACAAGCTTGCAAAATAGAAGTATACTTACTATTTTTGAAAATTTATGAGTTAGGTAAATACCTAAATCTACCTATAAATAGTAAACTTATCAAACTTTTGGATAAGTAAATATTTGAAATTCTCAATAAAGGAAATGAAATATTTAAATGCTACTGTGAATCATCAGCGGAGAAGGCAATGGCACCCCACTCCAGTACTCCTGCCTGGAGAATCCCGTGGATGGAGGAGCCTGGAAGGCTGCGGTCCATGGGGTCACTGAGGGTCGGACACGACTGAGCGACTTTACTTTTACTTTTCACTTTCATGCCTTGAAGAATGAAATGGCAACCCACTCCAGTGTTCTTGCCTGGAGAATCCCAGGGACGGGGGAGCCTGGTGGGCTGCCATCTATGGGGTCACACAGAGTCGGACACGACTGAAGTTACTTAGCAGCAGCAGCAGTGAATCATCAGGCATATGTCTCCTTGGCTCCTAACTTCCTCTCTTTGTTTTTCCCTTGCCTCAGTCATCTCCTACTGTTTGATACCCTATGGACAGTAGACTGCCAAGCTCCTCTGTTCATGGAATTTTCTAGGCAAGGATAACTGGCATTGGTTGCCATTTCCTACTCCAGGGGATCTTCCCAACTCAGGGATCAAAACTGGGTCTCTATCGTCTCTTGCATTAGCAGGTGGATTCTTTACCACTGAGCCACCTGGGCAAGCTTAACTACCTTTCCAGTTGCCCTCAATCTTCAGTTAAGTCATTAAGTCATGTCTAACTCTTGGCAACCCCATGGACTGCAGCATGACAGGCCTCCCTGTCCATCACCAACTCCTGAAGTGTACTCAAATTCATGTCCATTGAGTCAGTAATGCCATTCACCATTTCATCCTCTGTCATCCCCTTTTCCTCCCACCTTCAATCTTGACCAGCATCAGGATCTTTTCAAATGAGTCAGTTCTTCGCATCAGGTTGCCAAAGTATTGGAGTTTCAGCTTGAGCATCAGTCCTTCTAATGAATATTCAGGATTTATTTCCTTTAGTATTGACTAGTTGTATCTCCTTGCTGTCCAAGGGACTCTCAAGAGTCTTCTTCAACACCACAGTTCAAAAGCATCAATACTTCAGTGCTCATCTTTCTTTATAGTACAACTCTCATATCCATACATGACTACTGAAAAACAAACAAACATAGCTTTGACTAGATGGACCTTTATGGCAAAGTGATGTCTGTGCTTTTTAAATATGCTGCTAGGTTGGTCATAACTTTTCTTCAAGGAGCAAGTGTCTTTTAATTTCATGGCTGTAGTCACCATGTGCAGCGATTTTGGAGTCCCCCCCCCCCCAAATAAAGTCTGTCACTGCTTCCATTGTTTCCCCATCTATTTGCCATGAAGTGATGGAACCAGATGCCATTATCTTAGTTTTCTAAATGTTGAGCTTTAAGCCAACTTTTTCACTCTCCTCTTTCACCTTCATCAAGAGGCTCTTTAGTTCTTCACTTTCTGCCGTAAGGATGGTGTCATCTGCATATTTGAGGTTACTGATATTTCTCCTGGGAATCATGATTCCAGCTTGTGCTTCATCCAGTCCAGCATTTCTCATGATGTACTCTGCATATAAGTTAAATAAGCAGGGTGACAATATATAGCCTTGACGTTATCCTTTCCCAGTTTGGAACCTATCTGTTGTTCCATATCCAGTTCTACCTGTTGCTTGCTGACCTGCATACAGATTTCTCAAGAGGCAGGTCAGGTGATCTGGTATTCCCATCTCTTGAAGAATTTTCCAGAGTTTGTTGTGAGCCACACAGTCAAAGGCTTTGGCATAGTCAATAAAGCAAAGTAGATGTTTTTCTGGAACTCTCTTGCTTTTTCGATGATCCAGAGGATGTTGGCAATTTGACCGCTGGTTCCTCTGCCTTTTGTAAATCCAGTTTGAACATCTGGAAATTCACAGTTCATGTACTGTTGAAGCCTGGCTTGGAGAATTTTGAGCATTAGTTTACTAGTGTGTGAGATGGATGCAGCTGTGCTGTAGTTTGAGCATTCTTTGGCATTGTCTTTATTTGGGATTGGAATGAAAACTGACTTTTCCAGTCCTGTGGCCACTGCTGAGTTTTCCAAATTTGCTGATATATTGAGTACAGCACTTTCACAGCATCATCTTTCAGGATTTGAAATAGGTCAACTGGAATTCCATCACCTCCACTAGTTTTGTTTGTAGTGATGCCTCCTAAGCCCCTTTTGACTTTGCATTCCAGGATGTCTGGCTCTAGGTGAGTGACCACATCATCTTGATTATCTGGGTTGTGAAGGTTGTTTTGTATAGTTCTGTGTATTCTTGCCACCTCTTCTTAATATCTTCTGCTTCTGTTAGGTCCATACCATTTCTGACGTTTATTGTGTCCATCTTTGCATGAAATGTTCCCTTGCTATCTCTAATTTTCTTGAAGAGATCTCTAGTCTTTCACATTCTGTTGTTTTCCTTTTTTTCTTTGCATTGATCACTGAGAAGGGCTTTCTTATCTCTCCTTGCTATTCTTTGGAACTTTGCATTCAAATGGGTATATCTTTCCTTTTCTCATTTGCCTTTGGAGTCTCTTCTTTTCACAGCTATTTGTAAGGCTTTCTCAGACAGCCATTTTGCCTTATGCATTACCACCCCCTCCCCCCCGCCCTTGGGGATGATCTTGATCACTGCCTCCTTTACAAGGTCACCAACCTTTGTCCATAGTTCTTCAGGCACTGTGTCTATCAGCTCTAATCCTTTGAATCTATTTGTCATTTCCATTGCATAATCATAAGTGATTTGACTTAGGTCATACCTGAATTGTCTAGTGGTTTCCCCTACTTTCTTCAGTTTAAGTCTGAATTTGGCAATAAGGAGTTCATGATCTGAGCCACAGTCAGCCTCCTGTCTTCTTTTTGTTGACTGTATAGAGCTTCTCCATCTTTGGCTGCAAAGAATATAGTAAATCTGATTTTGGTATTGACCATCTGTTGATGTTGATGTGTGGAGTCTTCTCTTGTGTTGTTGGAAGAGGGTGTTGCTATGATCAGTGCATTCTCTTGGCAAAACTCTGTTAGCCTTTGCCCTGCTTCATTTTGTCCTCCAAGGCCAAATTTCCCTCTTACTCTAGGTGTTTCTTGACTTCTACTTTTGCATTCCAGTCCCCTATATTGATAAGGACATGTTTTTTGGGTGATAGTTCTAGAAGGTCTTGTAGGTCTTCATAGAACCCTTCAACTTCAGCCTCTTCAGCATTACTGGTCAGGGCATAGACTTGAATTACTGTGATATTGAATAGCTTTCCTTGGAAATTAACAGAAATCATTCTGTGATTTTTGAGATTGCATCCAAGTACTTCATTCACATATTTTGGACTCTTTTGTTGACTATAAAGACTACTCCATTTCTTCTAAGGGATTCTTGCCCACAGTAGTAAATATACTGGTCATCTGAGTCAAATTCACCCATTCCAGTCCATTTTAGTTTGCTTATTCCTAAAATGTCAATGTTCACTCTTGCCATCTCTGGTTTGACCACTTGCAATTTGCCTAATTCAGGGACCTAACATTCCAGGTTCCTATGCAACATTACTCTTACAGCATCAGACTTTACTTCCATCACCAGTCACATCCACATCTGCATGTTGTTTTTGCTTTGGTTCCATCTCTTTATTCTTTCTGAAGTTCGTTCTCCACTGATCTCCAGTAGCTTATTGGGCACCCACCGACCTGGGGAATTCATCTTTCAGCATCCTATCTTTTTGCCTTTTCTAATATTCATGGGGTTCTCAAGGCAGGAATCCTGAAGTGGTTTGCCTTTCCATTCTCCAGTGGTCCACATTTTGTCAGAACTCTCCACCATGACATGTCTGTCATGGGTGGCCCTACACGGCATGGCTCATAGTCTCACTGAGTTAGACAAGGCTGTGATCCATGTGATCAGATTGATTAGTTTTCTGTGATTGTGGTTTTTAGTCTTTCCTCCCTCTAAGAAGGACCTAGTTACCCTCAATTTTACCTACACTCACATTCAAGTCAGGTCACCAATAGCCCATGTATCTTTGGGCAGCATTCAGCTACATGTGGCCTACCTTACTGAGCTACTCAGTCTTCAGGGGTCACATTCCAGATCTGTTACTTTCATATTTATACTTCATAGAATTTTTTGGATAGTATAACTATATTTAGTTCTACAACACCTAATTTATGAAATGGAAGTTAAAAAATACTGTCCTTTTAACAGCTTCTCTTAATATTTATCACATTTTTACTTCAAAGGGAATAGAATTCTAGAGAGCTTAAATAGAAAATATGATGGGTAGATATGACCACTCTGAAAGATTTAGCTCCATAAATTTACAAAACTCTTGATGACACAGATGATCATATGTGTGGTTGTCTTTCTACTGTCTGTGGCAGTGCATGGCATGTTGTTTTTTCTTAAATATATGTTTACCTAACAAGAGAATGGAGCTATATAATTTGGGAAACTGATTCATGAAAAGGGATGATTAATATAGATGTCAAATAATTCAAATAATACCTCTATTAATAAAAATACTTCTATAAAGGCAATCCTATTTTCTGTTAATATATTTTCACCTAAGTAAAGCAAAGAAAATATATAATGGCATTCAGAAATTTGTGTGTGTCTGTGCTCACTCCCTCAGTCATGTCCGATTCCTTGTGACTCCATGGACTTCAGCTCATCAGGCTCCTCTGTCCATGGAATTTTCCAGGCAAGAATACTGGAGTGAGTTGCCATTTCCTTCTCCAGAAATTTATAGATTAGGAAATTAAGTGGTCACACAAATCACAAATATATACAATAATACTTGCAAAATATTTATGATATAATAGCTCTTATTTATATTTAGCTAGAAGTGTTTTTAATGTTTCTTTGATTTAAAAAACAAATGTTAGTCTTTTATTTTCCTTTACTTATTATCTACTGATAAGCTCACATTGAAGAGATGATAAAATGCTGAACAGAACTGTGACACAAATAATTAGGGAAGCCTGTAATGCCTGAAGTTTCCAAATTTCCTTGAAGTACTCCCTGTCTTTGCCCGTGTAAGTTTACCTGGATGGAATGTAGTAATGGCAGTGAAAATTAATTTTCTTCCTCTTTTGGAGCCTAGGTACTACAATTAAACCCCTTGACATAGATAGATATTATGATGCTGTTAAAATGTCTAGCATAAAATATATTCTATAGTAGGTACAACATAACCTATTTAACTGTACTGAAAATTGTTCATTCTTCAGCATATTAAACTTTTAGTACTCAAATTGTAGGTCCTAGGTTAAGATAATTGAGAATTTGAGCAGTTAAAGACTCAGAGGGATGGTACGGGGAGGAAGGATGGAGGAGAGTTCAGGATGGGGAACAAGTGTATACCTGTGGTGGATTCATGTTGATATATGGCAAAACCAATACAATATTGTAAAGTTAAAAAATAAAATAAAATAAAATAAATTTAAAAAAGAATTTTAATGTGCATTTTCCTCTTTTACCATGGTAAGGATTAGCTCCTATTCAGACTATCAAAAATAAATGGTTATGTTACATTGTTTTAAAGCATATATAATTTTTAGCTTCTTTGAATTGATATCCAACATAAAACCCATTGTAGAATAACTACTAAGAGACAATTTTAACATAATTAAAATTTTCATAGATTATCATCTACATAAGTATGTGTAGAATTTTTCTAAGAATTGTCTGATACATAAAGTTTAATCATTATCAAAATATTATATTTTCAATTTTATTTTTATTGAGATTAAATTTGACATATATCAATGTATAAATTTAAAGTGTGCAATGTGTTCATTTGATGCATTTATTTTGTGATATAATCTCCACCTTAGATTTAGCTAATATCTCTCTCATGCCATATAATTATCATTTCTTTTTTGTAGTGATAATGATTAAGAGCTAGTCAGTTAGTAAGCTTGAAGTATTACTGTCTATAATTACTGTGCTATATTTCAGATCTTTAGGAGTTTTTATTGGTTGTAAATATGTATACTTAAACAGCAACTCCCAAATTCCTGCACCCCAGCCCCTAGAAATCATCATTCTCTATCTGCTTTTTAAAATTTTTTCTAATTTTTATTGTTCTTTAATAATTAATTAATTTTTTAAAAATTAAAATTTATGTATTTTAATTGGATGTTAATTACTTTACAATACTGTAGTGGTTTTTTCCATATATTGACATGAATTAGCCATGGGTGTACATGTGTTCCCCATTCTGAACCTAACTCCCACCTCCCTCCCCATCCCATCCCTCAGGGTCATCCCAGTGCACCACCCTGAGCACCCTGTCTCATGCATTGAACCTGGACTGGCAATCTATTTCACTTATGGTAATATACATGTTTCAATGCTATTCTCTCAAATCATCCCACCCTCACCTTCTCCCACAGAGTCCAAAAGTCTATTCTTTACACCTGTGTCTCTTTTGCTGTCTTTTATGATAGACTTTTAAAGTCTACTTTATATAAAATTCCTTATATAAATAATATCATATGGTATTTGTATTTATCTCTCAGACATCTCACTTAGCATAATGCCCTCAAGGTCAGCCATGTTGTCACAAAAGGCAGAGCTTTCAATTTCTTCTTGGATGAATAATATTATATATATTTCTAAATATATAAAATTTATATAATGAACAAAGCTAGTGGAGGTGATGGAATTCCAGTGGAGCTATTTCAAATCCTGAAAGATGATGCTGTGAAAGTGCTGCACTCAATATGCCAGCAAATCTGGAAAACTCAGCAGTGGCCACAGGACTGGAAAAGGTCAGTTTGCATTCCAATCTCAAAGAAAGACAATGCCAAAGAATACTCAAACTACCCCACAATTGCACTCATCTCACATGCTAGTAAAGTAATGCTCAAAATTCTCCAAGCCAGGCTTCAGCAATACGTGAACCGTGAACTTCCTGATGTTCAAGCTGGTTTTAGAAAAGGCAGAGGAACCAGAGACCAAATTGCCAACATCTCCTGGATCATGGAAAAAGCAAGAAAGTTCCAGAAAAACATGTATTTCTGCTTTATTGACTATGCCAAAGCCTTTGACTGTGTGGATCACAATCAACTGTGGAAAATTCTGAAAGAGATGGGAATACCAGATCACCTGACCTGCCTCTTGAGAAATGTGTATGCAGGTCAGGAAGCAACAGTTAGAACTGGACATGGAACAACAGACTCGTTCCAAATAGGAAAAGGAGTACGTCACGGCTGTATACTGTCACCCTGCTTATTTAACTTATATTCAGAGTACATCATGAGAAATGCTGGACTGGAAGAAGCACAAGCTGGAATCAAGTTTGCCGGGAGAAATATCAATAACCTCAGATATGCTGGCAGAAAGTGAAGAGGAACTACAAAGCCTCTTGATAAAAGTAAAAGTGGAGAGTGAAAAAGTTGGCTTAAATCTCAACATTCAGAAAATGAAGATCATGGCATCTGGTCCCATCACTTCATGGCAAATAGATGGGGAAACAGTGGAAACAGTGTTAGACTATATTTTTCTGGGCTTCAAAATCACTGCAGATGGTGACTGCAGCCATGAAATTAAAAGACGCTTACTCCTTGGAAGGAAAGTTATGACCAACCTAGATAGCATATTCAAAAGCAGAGACATTACTTTGCCAACAAAGGTCCATCTAGTCAAGGCTATGGTTTTTCCTGTGGCCATGTATGGATGTGAGAGTTGGACTGTGAAGAAGGCTGAATGCTGAAGAATTGATGCTTTTGAACTGTGGTGTTGGAGAAGACTCTTGAGAGTCCCTTGGATTGCAAGGAGATCCAAGCAGTCCATTCTGAAGGAGATCAGCCCTGGGATTTCTTTGGAAGGAATGATGCTAAAGCTGAAACTCCAGTACTTTGGCCACCTCATGCGAAGAGTTGACTCATTGGAAAAGACTCTGATGCTGGGAGGGATTGGGGGCAAGAGGAGAAGGGGACGACAGAGGATGAGATGGCTGGATGGCATCACTGACTCGATGGATGTGAGTCTGAGTGAACTCCAGGAGTCGGTGATGGATAGGGAGGCCTGGCGTGCTGCGTTTCATGGGGTTGCAAAGAGTCGGACACGACTGAGCAAATGAACTGAACTGAACTAAGAGTTAAATTTGTTAGTTAATGCCTAATTCACATTTCTCATCTAAGTACTTTCTTCCATTGCCATTTATATAGAAAAAGATCAGATTTAATATTTATTTAGTATTTCATTTGTATAAGTCTTTTGTTCACTAGGTATCTCTGAACTACAGTTATGGGAGATGGAAGCTCTTTTAGAGCTTCTGTCAAAGTTGTCTGATTTTTCACACTTTCCTTTGGATATACACAGCTTTCAGTCTTTCCTTTTCCTTATCTAAACTGTTTAGAATCATGGGAGCAAGTGAGCTTTGCACTCTTGTCACCATAATGACTGAGTGCCAAGTCCACCAGATCACCTAATATTCTTGCCTTGTTTGCACTCCAACCATGCTGTGTCTGATGGCTACTTGAGCTAGTGTGAGGAGATTCCATCAAGGGAAGAGGGCAGTACTGGGATTTATGGTGAGAAAGAGCCAGTGCAGAGTGCAGCTTGTCAAAAGAGATGATATTCTGTTGAGTGAGGCAGCAGCCAGTCCAAACCATGAAGGAAAGAAAGGGGGAATAAGTACTCTGAATTTGCATATCTTCCTCCCTCTGAGTTTTCTTACTGCTTATATTGACCACATCCAATTAAAAGCCAAAGGGCAAAGTAGCCTCTTGAAATACACACCCAATAGAATAACCTTTCAAGGAGAGTTGAGAGTAGTTGTGAAGCAAGAAAGAGAAAATGTCTTGCATACTTTGCAAGAAGATTATACATGTTCAAATTCCCAATGATTAATTCACAGTCATTTTATTTAATAATATGCTCTTGTTAAGTCTTTCTTAATTTGGAGATTCTGGTATATGACTTGGTTGGAAGCCAGTTACTCCATACATGACGATATAGCAAAATAATAGATTATATTCAAGTCAAACATATTTTTGAGAATAACATGAATTATATCTTTAGGCAGTTCTTTTGCCATGAATACACTGAAATGTATTAGCATCCATATGAATGAGACTCAAAGATAACTCTTATAATTTTGAAACAGAGATATAACTTTTCCCTTCTCACATTTAGTATTTAAAGTGTATGGGTGGCAATTTAACCAGCAACAGAGAATTTTACATTAGAATTCATCTTTAAAAATTTCAGTACTAATTGACTAAAATCTAAAAACTGCCAAGGGATGGCTCAAGACTTGTGAAATTTCAGAGAGATAGAGTTCAACAGATGTATTAACTATCTGTTCTTCTCATGTCTGTAAGTTCCATCCCAGTACTAAGATATGTCACCAGAAATCAAGTAACTAGACATATTTTCTGAATTAATACTTTCATTATTTAACAGCATTCCCTTAATATTCATAATGATAATTGTGTACTAGTTATAGAAGATTCAATATGTACTTGGCACAGGTGAAAAATTTTTACATGAATTTAATCCTCACAAAACACTTTGCTATTGTAGCAGAATTTTTTGCATATTTTACATGTAAAGTGAAAAAAAATAATGCTGAAGACATTGTCTATAGTGTTGACCATTACAATAAAAAATATAAATCTTCAGTATCATTAAATTCTATGGGATATATTTTTCCCCTTAGTTTAGTTTGTATGTGAATAGTGCATTTATTTTGGAATATAAATGTGTAATAGATACCTTTAAATTTTAAGTATATATTTTCACAAGTTTAGAATTAAATTCTGAGTTCAATAAGCACAGCTTAGGTACCTAATAGTACCTATTTTCTCTGCTCACATGATTGTTACATATCCCAAATGCCCATATTTTTCATCAAGTTCAATCTTATTTTGTTTCCTTACATTCTGTTTGAAATATATGGCATGTACATTCTTAATAAATAAGGTAAAATTAATATTAGCTTGATAATAGTCTCAACAGCAGGAACTATGCCTTTGATAATTAATGATATTGTGACATAGTTTTGCTTCCACCCACAGGAATGTATCTTTAAGAGCAATTTCAGGCATATAGAAAAGAAACATAATTGTTTCACATACCTAGACATTGGTTTATTACATAAATGTATATCCTTATGAATACTAATGAATATTTCAAATCACTTGTACAAATCCATTAATCCTCATTGTTTTATTTTCTAAGCATAAAAATAGCTAACCTGCACACATCAGAGCAACTCTCTTCAATATAAATGTATATGATCACATGAATATACATCTTTGCCCTTTAGGGAATAGGTTTGCTGAAATAGTGGATAAATCCATAGTAGAAAACTACCATAGCTATTTATAAAGAAGGGTGGGGACTCACATACTTTTTAGAATATATTTTGATTGTGAGAAGAAAAAAAAAAGGACAAGTTCTTCCTTAGTTTTACCACCTAGGAAAACACCATTATCGTATTGATTAACCCTGGCCCATTATGTCAATATTATGTAGCCTAGATTCCTGGGGACTCCATGACTACTGACAGATGTTTCCCTGGCTCTTTAATTTGGCTGGTGGGTGGTAAAATCTGGTTATCATTTGTTTTCCCTTTGTAATTTGCTCTCCGCCTTTCTGGACTGTGCTTTATGCCTGAGTTGTTAGCTTGATTTAGACTATCTTAGCACAACTTAATGTCCTTGGGCTTCCATTTGGCTTTCACTAATGAAGAGTCCCAGGATATTTGAGGGGGTAAAGGAGTTTAAAGTCAGGTTACCTATCATCCTGGTAACCTCCTTGCAAAGCTAATACAGCTGTGTTGCATTTCTTGAGGTTAGCCCTAGCTTCTCCAGAGATGGCCTTACACAAAATTGTTCTCTCATCTTTCCAGGTCTTGGTGTGTTTAGGGAAAGAGCACATTAGCCAGGATGGCATGGTTAGGCTCACTCATCCCCATGGCTTCTCAGCTCTTGCCCCACAGTTTGTAAATGATGGTTAGGTAACAGCTGAGATCACTTAGAGCACTGTGCACGTGTGTCACGAGGTACTCACTTCATCGTGGTTGCCGTGGGCTATATGTATATATGAACGTCACCTAAAAAATGGCAGCATTACTGCTGTGTCACAGTTGTATCCATTGGGTCAGCCATGAGAGGAGAGAAGAAATGTGGCTTCAGTTCTTACGGCTCCTTGAGTCACCTTCCAGCCTCTTAGCTCATGTCTTGCCTACCCTTTGTTCAGCAAACAGTGTGAACAGCAAGACAGCTGGTGTCAAAAACAAGATAAGCAAGACAATTGGTGTAGTTGGCAGGATACTCAGCAGGCAGGGGGGCCTGAGGCTCCACTGGATGGAGGGAGCCAGTGGTCACCATATAGCATGTAGTAGCATGTGGTCATGATTCTGTCAGCTTGGGCTCCAGTGAAAGACTGAGAAGCAGTGGACATTTCACTGGATAGGCACATTGAAAAGGCACTACAGATGGTGAGTTACCATTTGCCAAACAAGGCATCATGGACTTCTGCTGGCATCGTGGGGTGGATTTTCTTGACTGCCCTAGGGGCAAATTTGGATAGTGCCCCCTGTGGTGCTCCACTGGTGTGCAATGTGCAACAATGCTTGGAAGAATGTGTATTGGCATTAAAGCAAGAACTCTGTGGCCCTGAAGAACCCAGCATCTCTGACAGTGAGGCAGTAGGTGATGGTGATGGTGAACACTACGAAACTGTGGGTCCCTGCTTAGCAGCAAGGCCTATTGTAAGCATGAGATTACAATGGGCCCAGTGGGGGCCCTCCTGGAGGGGGCCCCAATGTGACTGTGTTCACAACATATTGACCACATACTCCAGTGGAATTTGTTGACTTGGGCACACAATTTCAGCAAAAACAAGGGGAACCCTTGGCAGCATGACTCTTGTGACTTTGGGACACAGGAGTGGATGGTTTCACTTATTTCAGGGACAAGATAGAATGGTTGGCATCTATAACCATGCACCCCTTGTTGAGACAAAGGCTAGGCGACTCATGCAAAGAGCACCTAACCAAATGCACACCCTCATGGAATGGATTAATGCTGCCATCCACATCATGTGGTCGAATGCGGGAGGGATCCCAGATACTGAGAGTAAATGTCATGTCAGTGCCAAGCTGACCTAAGTGGTGAGAGAACTGGGCATGAAGCAGTAGATATTTAACCCACATACCCGAGGCCCAGATGATGATTGTTTTACTGGCATTCGAGAAGCCATTTTGAACAATGCCCTGGCTACCACTTTAGGATCCCTGACTGCTATTCTTGTGCCCTATGTGGGGTATCCCATCTATAAGGAGACCTTGGTGGTGGCTAGCTTGGGAGAAATAGAGGGACAGTGGCAGACAAAGGGGATTAGAAGTGTAAAGACCCTGAAGGGGGCCTGAGCTGGTAAAGGCCCCATCGGGTGATGAGAAAGCAAGTATGGCGTGATTTGCTGACAGTGAGTTGACAGAAGTAAAATTGATAGACAGCCCCATGCTCTGTTGTCTTGTTGCTCACACTGTTCACTGAACCCAGGTAGATAAGGTGTAACCAGAGAAGATGGAAGGCTCTAGCAGCTATGGGGACTGCAGACACGTTTATTCTCTCCAGGCAGTAGCAGCAGCATCAAGTCTTCAAAGACTACTGATATATTAAGACAGACAAAAGTGGCCTATGGCCAGGTGGGCATGCAGGCCCAGTGCTAACAAGGTCAGCAATATCATTGTTTACAGAACATAGGGTATGAGGCCATGAGAGAGTGGGGAAGCAGAGCCTGACTGACACCGTGCTGTCAGTTAATTTCCCCACGATCCTTCCACCCCTCAGGGTCTTCTGTCCCGCTGTTTACACAGACTCAGCTCTCTCTGGCTTTTTCTGGTGTATACCACTGCTGCTTGCACCCATATTCCACAACAACAGTAAAGGCTATAACAACAAACCACTAGAGTGTGGGCTACACATCTGATACAAATCAAAACCCAATGCCCAGTACAGGACAGGTTGGCCCACCCCTCTTGCAGTGGGTCTCTGGTAAGGCATCGCATGTTATAGATTCCTCACATCCTGAAGCTCCACATGGGGCATAACAGGGGAAGTCATGATTGACTGCAGGGAGAGTACAAATGCACCTTTGGACACCGAGGCAGCTCCCAGTGGTCCTGGCCAGGTGATACGCACACGAGGGGACCGGGTGCTTGTCACCCAGGGGACAACCTAAGAGTCCTGTTGTAAACCCTGACCCCGAGGGACTAGAAGAGCTAACTGCTGCACGTGGAATGCCTTTATCTTCTATGGCCGAATCCAGTCCTTGCACAATCTCTGCTGGGGCTGGCAACAGGATATTACCTTGGGTTTTACAGCCAGGCTTTAGGAGAATATCTGTTGTTGCCACCTGCAGTTGTTCGGTGCAGCAGCTTGATGCAGAAGAGCCTCCACAGGGGTGACTCCACCCCTGTGTGGTTTCACACTGAGAACCTGTAAGACTCCCCAAAGGCATAGGTTCAAGAAGTGGGGATCAATAGACAACAACAAGCCTTGTTTTAACAAACCATTATATCACCCACAGGCAGTGGATATGCCTGTGGGTGATATAGGACATGGGATACCCATCGAATTCCCAGCCTCTTTGCCCAGTCCTGGACTTCCCTTCTGGTGAAATGGGTGCCCTGGTCACTCTCTATAATCAGAGGATGACCGTGCATGGCTTTCAGGCAGTCAAGCACCTTAAGTGTACAGCACTGGCCAGCAGCCTTACATGGCCAGGCAAACAGCAAACCTGTAGCTGTATCTACAGCTGTTAAAGTGAAGCTGGCCTTCTCCATTAGTGGCAGAGGCCCTGCAAAGTCCACTTGACACCAAGTCAAAGGAACTCTTCCTCTCACCACCTGTCTGTCCAAAGAAACTCTTCCTCTCACCGCCTGTCTGTACATCAGTGGCTGCCAGACTGTGGGGGTAAAGAGCTTCCCTGCGCACATATAGAACATTCATGGCAGGTATCTGCTATTTCTCTCCAAGAAATAGGAAGATCCCATCTTTTGGCGATTGTCCACACAGTTTTTGTCCCTGCATTATGCAGGCACCAGGGTAGCCAAGCCACTACCTCATTAGGGGGGGCTTGGTTCACCCATCCAACTCATGCGAATGTGTCAGCTTTATCATTCCCTGGGCTCACCACAACCAGGTGCCCAGTTACGTGTATCACTGATATGTCCTTTTCATGTCCTAAGTCCCATAGATCTTGTCACATGGCTTGTCCTCACAGGGGTCTGTGGCCTACTAGCCACTGCTGTGTTTTCCAGGTAATAATCTATAAATTTAGGCCCTTATAAACTTCCAAACTATCTGTACAGATAGCAAGGGACGCTGCTTCATGTTTGGTCACTATTTAGACAGCATGTAACTCAGCCCACTTGGCTTCTTTGACCAACTCCAGAGTCAAACCATACAATGTCTGTAGCAGGCTGGATGGCTACAGCAGTGCAGGAGGAGGCTTGGCCCTATCTGGACCCATCAGTATACCAAGCCTGGGCATTTATCAGGGGTTTACCTTCCTTGAAAGGTGAGGGTTCCAGCTCCATAATCGTGCTGTCTCCCCACGTGTGCACTGTAATGTCACCAGTCCCAAAATGTGCGGTAACTCTGGAGACAATGGGCTGGCAGACAGGGAACTCCTTTGCTCTAAGGATGTCCCCCACTTAACCAAAGTTGGAGTCTGTGTCATTCCCATCTTGGGAGTGGACTCCCAAGACTGTAGCCAATCTGCTATGGGATGTGTTGTCTTAACAAGCACCGGGCCTTCCCCATGATCACCTTTGTGGACAACAAAGTGGTACACAGAGCTGCCAGCTATTTCTCTACCAAAGAGTATCTTGTTTTTGCCCCCTTCCACAACTGGGACCAAAAGCCTAAAGGAGCATTCAGTTGCTCCTGTCGTTGCCACAAGCCCCATCTAAATCCTTCCTGGATAGCATGTACATCTAATTTAAAAGGTTTTGTGGGGTTCATAAAATGTTTGCGTCTGCTGCACTGCTTGCTTAGTGGCTTAGAATGCCTGTTCCACAGAATCTGACCAGTTCCAAATCACCCTCCTTCTTATCAATGAGTACAAGGGTTGTGCCAGTTGGGCTACGCTAGGTGAGGTATGATGGAGAAGGCAATGGCACCCCACTCCAGTACTCTTGCCTGGAAAATCCCATGGATGGAGGATCCTGGAAGGCTGTAGCCCATGGGGTCGCTGAGGGTCGGACACAACTGAGCAACTTCATTATTACTTTTCACTTTCATGCATTGGAGAAGGAAATGGCAACCCACTCCAGTGTTCTTGCCTGGTGAATCCCAGGGATGGGGGAGCCTGGTGGGCTGCAGTCTATGGGGTCACACAGAGTCGGACACAACTGAAGTGACTTAGCAGCAGTAGCAGCAGGTGAGGTATGAACATCCTCCCATAGCTAAAGAGGCCACCATAGATCTGTAACTGGGTCACTATTGTGGGCCGTGGGAACATTTGTATTTTATCAACCACTGTTTCTTGTATAACTTTTATCTTATCTGACCAGATATTTCACCAGAATTTGACAGACAATACAGGCCCTTGGATTTTTGTGGCGTTTACCGCCCACCCACATGATTACAAGTGCTCTATAAGCTCTGGTGCGCACTGTTCTAAATCTGCAAAAGAATCAGGGGTTAGTAACACATCATCAATATAATGAAACACTTTCACTGATATAGGGTGAGGCCATTTTTCCAAATCCCCTGCAACTAGCCCATGACATATTGTTGGGCTGTATAGATATCCTTTGGGGAGGACTTGGAACATCCACTGATGTCCTTCCCAAGTGAAGGCAAACTGATCTTGACTCTCAGTAGCTACAGCTATGGAGAAAAAAAGCATTAGCTAAGTCCACCACATAGTGATAAGTGCCCAGCACTGTAGTTAACTGGTCTATCAAGTCATGGATTGATGGCACAGCAGCATGCACAGGTGGCACCACTTTATTTAGTTCTCTGTAGTCCACAGTCATCCACCAAGAGCCATCAGGCTTCCAGACAGCCCACACAGAAGAACTGAATGGACTGTGCAGTATGTACAATGTCCACTTTTGCCTCTCAGCAATGTTGGCACCTATTTCTTTGTGGCCACCTGGTGGGCAATATTGTCTCACAGTCACTGCCCTCTGGGGTGTTGGCAATACCTGTGGGGGATGCTTTGTGTATCCCCTCACAGCTTCCTTCACAACATGTGCTTGGAGATGGAATTCCCCCACAGAGGTCTGAAACACAAGACCGTGCAAGATGTCTGTCCCCCAAACATTCTGGAACTGGGGACACATATACAGTGAACACTCACACAGGAAGCTGCCCAACTTCCAATGGTAACGACACAGCCTTTACTCCAATGCTTTACCTACCACAGCCATCAATACATGCACTGAGGCCATGAAACTTCTGGTTTGCTATTACCAGACTGCATTAAGCACCGGGGTCAGCCAGGGCTACTACTCTTTATACACTGGTCAGTTACCAGTGAACTGCAAGCTCCACATGCGGCCTCTGTTCAAAATGGAACAGGGCATCAGCAGAGACATCTCCAGTTGGCATAAAGTCTTTTATCTGAACCACCCGTACCTCATGCCATGGGTGCTTTTCACATTTAGTAAACTGTTGCTCTGGGCTCAATTGCTTCCATTGTTCTAGGAGTACAGCATTAGGTTGCTTATCAATGTTATTCTTGTCAAGCCCTGTTGTTATTAAATTAGCCCACATTTGTGCCCGTGTCATCTGGGTGGGACCTTTGTCAACTCAGCTGCCCGTCGGGGCTCTCACAGGACTAAGCCCTTTAGCCTGCTGTTGCCCTTCTGAGTCTCCCAAACTAGCCATCCCTGAGGTCACCTTGTAGACAGGGCACCCCACATGGGGTGTAAGCATAGCAGGTGAGGATCCAAAATAGGCAGATGGAGCACTGTTTAAAATAGCATCTTGCATAGCAGTGAAACACTCATTGTCTGGGCTCTGGGCATTCAGGTTAAATATCGCCTGTCTCATGCCCAATTTTCTCACCACTTGGGTCAACTCGGCATAGGTATGCCATTTACTCACAGTCCCAGGCAGCTCTCCTGCATTCATCCACATGGTACGGATGGCAGTATTAATCCACTCCATCAGGGTGTGTGTCTGGTTAGGGGCACCCTGTATGAGCCACCTTGCGTTCTGCAATCTCTGTCTCAATGAGGGGTGTGTGGTCAGGGATGCCAGCCATTCTACCTCATCCCCAGCACAAATGATGCCATCCACTCTTGTGTCCAACATTCATAGAACCCATGTTGCCAACGTGTCCTCATGTCCCTGCTGGATCTGCTTGCCCAAGTCGACTCACTCTGCTGAGTAAATGGCCGATATGTTGTGAATTCAGTCACATTGCAGGCCCCCTGGGGATGCCTCCCCTGGGCCATGGGCCGCTCATGCTTCACCTTTTGCTGTACAACAGATCTCACTGACAAGCAAGGACCCACAGTCTCCTCATCTTTCATTACCTCATAGTCTGAGACACCATGGCCCCCAAGGCCATGCAACTCTTGCTCTAGTGTCTGTACCCATTGTTCTAGTTTCTCTGCCCATCTCTGCAGTTCGTACACTTGCACAGCATCACAGAGAGCACTCTCATAATTCGCCTTCAAGGCAGCCAACAAAATCCACCTCACAGTGTTAGCAGCAGTATGTTCTGCTTTGTCCAGCAAGTGAGAACTTGGGTTGGACTAGTGGTTTGTCAATGTTCCCTGGTTAGGGGAGCTTGCATCTGTATTCTGTTGGGTGGAGCTGGATCTCTGCTCTGTGGAGTGCAATGAAATGTCCAGTAGTGAGTTTTGGTGTGCCTACAGGTTTGGTATGGTTTTGGGCAGCCTGTCTTTTAATTCTCATGGCTATATTCCTGCTTTGCTGGAGGATTAGCATGGTATGTCTTGCACTGGAACTTCTTGGCTCTTGGGTGGAGCTCAGATTCAGTGTAGGTATGGAGGCTTTTGGATGAGCTCTTGTCAATTAATGTTCCCTGGAGTCAGGAGTAGAAGCCGGGAGGACCCCATGACTGAAGGGCAGCGGCCAAGAGGAGTTACCCCACATCTGAGGTCAGGGGCAGTGGTTGAGAGTGCCAGGCTGCAATGGCGCAGGAACGGCAGAGAGGAACTACCCCGCGTCTGAGGTCAGAGAGGGTGGCTGAGAGGAGCTACCCCACGTCTGAGGTCAGGGGCAGCGACAAGAGGAGTTACCCCGCATCCGAGGTCAGGGGTGGCGGCTGGGAGGAGCTACCCCACGCCCCCAAGCTCGAGGCCAGGGGCAGCAGCCAGGAGGGCCAACACCACGCCCAAGGAGCCGTGGCTGTGTGGGCGCAGGAGGGCCTAGAGGAGCTATCCCACGGAAGGGTGGTGGTGAGGAGATACCCCTCCTCCAAGGTAAGGAGCAGCGGCTGTGCTTTGCTGGAGCAGCCGTGAAGAGATACCCCACGCCCAAGGTAAGCGAAACCCAAATAAGATGGTAAGTGTTGCAAGAGGGCATCAGAGGGCAGACACACTGAAACCATACTCACAGGAAACTAGTCAATCTAATCACACTAGGACCACAGCCCTGTCTAACTCAATGAAACTAAGCCATGCCCATGGGGCAACCCAAGATGGGCGGGTCATGGTGGAGAGATCTGACAGAATGTTGTCCAATGGAGAAGGGAATGGCAAACCACTTCAGTATTCTTGCCTTGAGAACCCCATGAACAGTATGAACAGGCAACATGATAGGATACTGAAAGAGAAACTCCCCAGATCAGTAGGTGCCCAATATGCTACTGGAGATCAGTGGAGAAATAAATCCAGAAAGAATGAAGGGACAGAGCCAAAGCAAAAAAATGCCCAGCTGTGGATGTGACTGGTGATAGAAGTAAGGACCGATGCTGTAAAGAGCACTATTGCATAGGAACCTGGAATGTCAGGTCCATGAAACAAGGTAAATTGGAAGTGGTCAAACAAGTGATGGCAAGAGTGAATGTCAACATTCTAGGAATCAGCAAACTAAAATGGACTGGAATGGGTGAATTTAACTCAGATGACCATTATATCTACTACTGTGGGCAGGAATCCCTCAGAAGAAATGGAGAGCCATCATGGTCAACAAAAGAGTCTGAAATGCAGTACTTGGATGTAATCTCAAAAATGACAGAATGCTTTCTGTTCGTTTCCAAGGCAAACCATTCAATATCACAGTGATCCAAGTCTATGCTCCAACCAGTAACACTGAAGAAGCTGAAGTTGAATGGTTCTATGAAGACCTATAAACCTTTTAGAACTAACATCCATAAAAGATGTCCTTTTCATTATAGGGGACTGGAATGCAAAAGTAGGAAGTCAAGAAACATCTGGAATAACAGGCAAATGTGGCCTTGGAATATGGAATGAAGCAGGCCAAAGACTAATAGAATTTTACCAAGAAAATGCACTGGTCATAACAAACATCCTTTTCCAATAACACAAGAGAAGACTCTACACATGGACATCACCAGATGGTCAACCCTGAAATCAGGTTGATTCTATTCTTTGCAGCCAAAGATGGAGAAGCTCTATACAGTCAGCAAAAACAAGACCAGGAGCTGACTGGGGCTCAGATCATGAACTCCTTATTGCCAAATTCAGACTTAAATTGAAGAAAGTAGGGAAAACCACTAGACCATTCAGGTATGACCTAAATCAAATCCCTTATGATTAGAGTGGAAGTGAGAAATAGATTTAAGGGACTAGATCTGATAGATAGAGTGCCTGATGAACTATGGACTGAGGTTCATGACATTGTACAGGAGACAGGGATCAAGACCATCCCCATGGAAAAGAAATGCAAAAAAGCAAAATGGCTGTCCGGGGAGGCCTTACAAAAAGCTATGAAGGGAAGAGAAGTGAAAAGCAAAGAAGAAAAGGAAAGATATAAGCATCTGAATGCAGAGTTCCAAAGAATAGCAAGAAGAGATAAGAAAGCCTTCTTCAGCGATCAATGCAAGGAAATAGAGGAAAACAACAGAATGGGAAAGACTAGAGATCTTCTCAAGAAAATTAGAGATACCAAGGGAACATTTCATGCAAAGATGGGCTCGATAAAGGATAGAAATGGTATGGACCTAACAGAAGCAGAAGATACTAAGAAGAGATGGCAAGAATACACCAAAAAACTGTACAAAAAAGATCTACATGACCCAGATAATCACAATGGTGTGATCAATGACCTAGAGCCAGGCATGCTGAAATGTGAATTCAAGTGGGCCTTAGAAAGCATCACTAGGATCAAAGCTAGTAGAGGTAAAGGAATTCCAGTTGAGCTCTTTCAAATCCTGAAAGATGATGCTGTGAAAGTGCTACACTCAATATGCCAGCAAATTGGAAAACTCAGCAGTGGCCACAGGACTGGAAACGGTCAGTTTTCATTCCAATCCCAAAGAAAGGCAATGCCAAAGAATTCTCAAACTACCACACAACTGCACTCATCTCACACGCTAGTAAAGTAATGCTCAAAATTCTCCAAGCCAGGCTTCAGCAATACGTGAACCGTGAACTTCCAGATGTTCCAGCTGGTTTTAGAAAAGGCAGAGGAACCAGAAATCAAATTGCCGACATCCGCTGGATCATGGAAAAAGCAAGAGAGTTCCAGGAAAAACATCTGTTTCTGCTTTATTAACTATGCCAAAGCCTTTGACTGTGTAGATCACAATAAACTGTGGAAAATTCTGAAAGAGATGGGAATACCAGACCACCTGATCTGCCTCTTGAGAAATCTGTATGCAGGTCAGGAAGCAACAATTAAAACTGGACATGGAACAACAGACTGGTTCCAAATAGGAAAAGGAGTACATCAAGGCTATATATTGTCAGCCTGCTTATTTAACTTATATGCAGAATACCTCATGAGAAACGCTGGACTGGAAGAAGCACAAGCTGGAATCAAGATTGCCAGGAGAAATATCAATAACCTCAGATATGCAGATGACACCACCCTTATGGCAGAAAGTGAAGAGGAACTAAGAAGCCTCTTGATGAAAGTGAAAGTGGAGAGTGAAAAAATTGGCTTAAAGCTCAACATTCAGAAAACGAAGATCATGTCACCTGGTCTCATCACTGCATGGAAAATAGATGGGAAAACAGCAGAAACAGTGCCAGACTTTCTTTTTTTGGGCTCCAAAATCACTGCAGATGGTGACTGTAGCCATGAAATTAAAAGATGCTTACTCCTTGGAAGGAAAGTTATGACCAACCTAGATAGCATATTCAAAAGGAGAGACATTACTTTGCCAACAAAGTTTCGTCTAGTTAAGGGTATGGTTTTTCCTGTCGTCATGTATGGATGTGAGAGTTGGACTGTGAAGAAGACTGAGCACCAAAGAATTGATGCTTTGAACTGTGGTGTTGGAGAAGATTCCTGAGAGTCCCTTGGACTACAAGGAGGTCCAACCAGTCCATTCTGAAGGACATCAGCCCTGGGATTTCTTTGGAAGGAATAATGCTAAAACTGAAACTCCAGGACTTTGGCCACCTCATGTGAAGAGTTGACTCATTGGATAAGACTCTGATGGTGGGAGGGATTGGGGGTAGGAGGAGAAGGGGACGACAGAAGATGAGATGGCTGGATGGCATCACTGACTCAATGGACATGAGTCTTGATGAACTCCGGGAGTTGGTGATGAACAGGGAGGCCTGGCGTGCTGCGATTTGTTGGGTCACCAAGAGTTGGACACGACTGAGCGACTGAACTGAACTGAACTGAACTGGAGTAGGAGTTCTCTGATGTTCTTCAAGTTTTGGAGTTAAACCTCCTGCTTGTTGCTTTCAGTCTTATTCTTACAGTAGTCAAGACTTCTCCATCTATACAACACAGAAGATAATACATCTAGGTTAATGGTGAAACAACTCTTCATAGCAAGGGACACCCATGGTTTCACAGAGTTACATGAAGAAGAGAAGAGGGAGAAGAGAGATAGAGGTGACCAGGAGGAGAAGAGAGGGAATCAAAATGAGAGAGAGCAAGCTAGCCAGTAATAAATTCCCTATGTGCTCTCTACAGTCTGGAACACTCAGAGAGATTCACAGAGTTACATAGAGAAGAGAAGAGGGATGAGGGAACTATAGGTGATAGGAAGAGAAGAGGGGGAAATCAAAAAGGGAGAGAAAAATCAAGCCAATGATCAATTCCATAAGTGTTCTTCACAGCCCAGAATACCCAGAGATGCACAGAGTTAAGTAGAGAAGAGAAGGGGGAGAGAGGAGATAAGAGGTAACCTGGGGGAGAAAAGGGAGAGTCAAAGGGGAGAGAGCAATCAAACCAGTAATCATACCCCTAAGTGAAAATGGATACTGAAGATTAGATTCTTAAAGGTACAATATTGATCAGATCAGATCAGATCAGTCACTCAGTCATGTTCAACTCTTTGCGACCCTTGAATCGCAGCACGCCAGGCCTCCTTGTCCATCAAAAGCTCCCGGAGTTCATTCAGACTATTGTCCATTGAGTCAGTGATGCCATTCAGCCATCTCATCCTATGTCGTCCCCTTCTCCTCCTGCCCCCAATCCCTCCCAGCATCAGAGTCGTTTCCAATGAGTCAAGTCTTCACATGAGGTGGCCAAGTACTGGAGTTTCAGCTTTAGCATCATTCCTTTCAAAGAAATTCTAGGGCTGATCTCCTTCAGAATGGACTGGCTGGATCTCCTTGCAGTCCAAGGGACTCTCAAGAGTCTTCTCCAACACCACAGTTCAAAAGCATCAATTCTTCAGCGCTCATCCTTCTTCACAGTCCAACTCTCACATCCATACATGACCACAGGAAAAACCATAGCCTTAACTAGACGAACCTTTGTTGGTAAAGTAATGTCTCTGCTTTTGAATTGCTATCTAGGTTGGTCATAACTTTCCTTCCAAGGAGTAAGCGTCTTTTAATTTCATGGCTGCAGTTACCATCTATAGTGATTTTGGAGACCAAAAAAATAAAGTCTGACACTGTTTCCATTGTTTCCCCATCTATTTTCCATGAAGTGGTGGGACCAGATGTCATGATCTTCATTTTCTGAATGTTGATCTTTAAGCCAACTTTTTCACTCTCCTCTTTCACTTTCATCAAGAGGCTTCTTAGTTCCTCTTCATTTTCTGCCATAAGGGTGGTGTCATCTGCATATCTGAGGTTATTGATATTTCTCCTGGCAATCTTGATTCCAGCTTGTGTTTCTTCCAGTCCAGCATTTCTCATGATGTACTCTGCATATAAGTTAAATAAGCAGGGTGACAATATACAGCCTTGACGAACTCCTTTTCCTATTTGGAACCAGTCTGTTGTTCCATGTCCAGTTTTAATTGTTGCTTCCTGACCTGCATACAGATTTCTCAAGAGGCAGATCAGGTGGTCTGGTATTCCCATCTCTTTCAGAATTGTCCACAGTTTACAGTGATCCACACAGTCAAAGGCTTTGGCATAGTCAATGAAGCAGAAATAGATGCTTTTCTGGAACTCTCTTGCTTTTTCGATGATCCAGCGGATGTTAGCAATTTGATCTCTGGTTCCTCTGCCTTTTCTAAAACCAGCTTAAACATCAGGAAGTTCACAGTTCACATATTGCTGAGGCCTGGCTTGGGGAATTTTGAGCATTACTTTACTAGCGTGTGAGAGGAGTGCAATTGTGCGGTAGTTTGAGTATTCTTTGGCATTGCCTTTCTTTGGGATTGGAATGAAAACTGACCATTTCCAGTCCTGTGGCCACTGCGGAGTTTTCCAAATTTGCTGGCAGATTGAGTGCAGCACTTTCACAGCATCATCTTTCAGGATTTGGAATAGCTCAACTGGAATCCCATCACCTCCACTAGCTTTGTTCATAGTGATGCTTTCTAAGGCCCACTTGACTTCACATTCCAGGATGTCTGGCTCTAGGTCAGTGATCACACCATCGTGATTATCTGGGTCATGAAGATCTTTTTGTACAATTCTGTGTATTCTTGCCACCTCTTCTTAATATCTTCTGCTTCTGTTAGGTCCATACCATTTCTGTCCTTTATAGAGCTCATCTTTGCATGAAATGTTCCTTTGGTATCTCTGATTTTCTTGAAGAGATCCCTAGTCTTTCCCATTCTGTTGTTTTCCTCTATTTCTTTGCATTGATCGCTGAGGAAGGCTTTCTTATCTCTTCTTGCTATTCTTCGGAATTCTGCATTCAAATGTTTATATCTTTCCTTTTCTCCTTTGCTTTTCACTTCTCCTCTTTTCACAGCTATTTTTAACGCCTCCCCAGACAGCCATTTTGCTTGATAACAAATACCAAAAAGCAAGATTAAAAATCTAGAGTAGAGGTTAAACTTAAAATAAAAGAAAAACAAAATCAATCACAAAAATTATAAAAAATACAGATATGAAATTTGCTTTAAAAACAGGGTATTTTTTTCAAGGTAATAGTAGGTTATAAAATTGAAAATTAAAGGAGTAATAAGGAACTTAATAAATTAAAAATTAATAATAGTAAAAATGCATCTAGAAATTTCTCTGGAGCTATTGTGGGCATGTGGGGTCAGTTCAGTTTCAGATAGTTCCTTTTTCCAGCCATTGCTTTTCACAAGATCTATAGGCCCCCTCCAATGCTTAGTCAATGTTAACTACAGGGTTTTAAAATGTTGCACCTGTTACTTCCAGAGCAGTTCCCTGGGCTTTATTCCAGGGATCCAAGAATACTTCAATATTCACAAATCAATCAATGTAATACACCACATTGACAAATTGAAAGATAAAACCATGTGATTATCTCAATAGATGCAGAGAAAGCCTTTGACAAAAGTCAACATCCATTTATGATAAAAATCCTCCAGAAAGCAGGCAAAGAAGGAACATACCTCAATATAATAAAAGCCATATATGATAAACTCACAGAAAACATTATCCTCATTGGTGTAAAATTGAAAGCATTTCCCCTAAAGTAAGGAACAAGACAAGGGTGCCCACTCTCATAACTATGATTCAACATAGTTTTGGAAGTTTTAGCCACAATAATCAGAGAAGCAAAATGAATAAAAGGAACCCAGATAGGAAAAGAAGAAATAAAATTCTCACTGTTTTCAGATGATATGATCCTCTACATAGAAAACCCTAAAGACACCACCAGAAAATTACTAGAGCTAATCAATGAATATAGTAGAGTTGCAGGATATAAAATTAATGCACAGAAATCCCTTTAATTTCTATACAATAACAATGAGAAAACAGAAAGATAATTTAAGGAAACAATCCCATTCACCATTGCAACAAAAAGAATAAAATACTTAGGAATAAATCTACCTAAAGAAACAAGAGACCTATATATAGAATACTAAAAAACACAGATAAATGAAATAAAAGATGACACAAATAGATTGAGAAATACACCATGTTCATGGGTCGGAAGAATCAAAGTGAAAATGAGTATATTACCCAAAGCAATCTATAGATGCAATGCATCCCTATCAATCTACCACCAGTATTTTTCACAGAACTAGAACAAATAATCATACTTTATATGGAAATACAAAAAACCTCGAATGGCCAAAGCAGTCTTGAGAAAGAAGAATGGAATTCGAGGAATCAACCTGCCTGACTTCAGGCTCTACTACAAAGCCACAGTCATCAAGACAGTAGGGTACTGGCACAAAGACAGAAAAATAGATAACCACAATGAGATAACATCTCACACCAGTCAGAATGGCTATCGTCAAAAAGCCTACAAACAAGAAATGCTGCAGAAGGTGTGGAGAAAAGGGAACTCTCTTACATTTATAGCCAAATTCAGAATGAAATTGAAGAAAGTGGAGAAAACCACCAGACCATTCAGGTATGACCTAAATCAAATCCCTTATTTGAGGAATTTATTGAGGAATCCCAAACTCCTCACAGTGGAAGTGAGAAATAGATTTAAGGAACTAGATCTAGTTGACAGAGTGTTTGATTAACTATGGATGGAGGTTTGTGACATTGTACAGGAGACAGGAATCAAGACCATCCCCAAGAAAAAGAAATGCAAAAAAGCGAAATGGCTGTCTGAGGAGGCCTTACAAATAGCTGTGAAAAGAAGAGAAGCAAAAAGCAAAGGAGCAAAGGAAAGATATCCCCATTTGAATGCAGAGTGGGGACAGATAAGAAAGGACAGATAAGAAAGCCTCCCTCAGAGATCAATGCAAAGAAACATAGGAAAACAATAGAATGGGAAAGACTAGAGATCTCCTCAAGAAAATTAGAGATACCAAGGGAATATTTCAGGCAAAGATGGGCTCAATAAAGGACAGAAATGATATGGACCTAACAGAAACAGAAGATATTAAGAAGAGGTGGCAAGATTACACAGAAGAACTGTACAAAAAAGACCTTCATGACCAAGATAATCATGATTGTATGATCACTGACCTAGAGCCAGACATCCTGGAATGTGAAGTCATGTGGGCCTTAGAAAGCATCACTATGAACAAAGCTAGTGGAGGTGATGGAATTCCAGTGGAGCTATTTCAAATCCTGAAAGATGCTGCTGTGAAAGTGCTGCACTCAATCTGCCAGCAAATTTGGAAAACTCAGCATTGGCCACAGGACTGGAAACGGTCAGTTTTCATTCCAATCCCAAAGAAAGGCAATGCCAAAGAATGCTCAAACTACCACACAAATGCATTCATCTCACACGCTAGTGAGTGATGCTTAAAATTCTCCAAGCTAGGCTTCAGCAATACGTGAACCATGAAATTCCAGACGTTCAAGCTGGTTTTAGAAAAAGCAGATGAACCAGAGATCAAATTGCCAACATCTGCTGGATCATCAAAAACGCAAGAGAGTTCCAGAAAAACAACCATTTCTGCTTTATTGGTTATGCCAAAGCCTTTGACTGTGTGGATCACAATAAACTGTGGACAATTCTGAAAGAGATGGGAATACCAGACCACCTGACCTGCCACTTGAGAAATGTGTATGCAGGTCAGGAAGCAACAGTTAGAACTGGACATGGAACAACAGACTGGTTCCAAATAGGAAAAGGAGTACATCAAGGCTGTATATTGTTACCCTGCTTATTTAACTTGTATGCAGAGTACATCATAAGAAACACTGGGCTGGAAGAAGCACAAGCTGGAATCAAGATTGCCGGGAGAAATATCAATAACCTCAGATATGCAGATGACACCACCCTTATGGCAGAAAGTGAAGAAGAACTAAAAAGCCTCTTGATGAAAGTGAAAGAGGAGAGTGAAAAAGTTGGCTTAAAGATCAACATTCAGAAAACTAAGATAATGGCATCTGGTCCTATCACTTCATGGAAATAGATGGGGAAAGAGTGGAAATAGTGGCTGACTTTATTTTTCTGAGCTCCAAAATCACTGCAGATGGTGATTGCAGCCATGAAATTAAAAGACGCTTACTCCTTGGAAGGAAAGTTATGACCAACCTAGACAGCATATTAAAAATAGAGACATTACTTTGTCAACAAAGTTACATCTAGTCAAGGCTATGGTTTCTCCAGTGGTCACGTATGGATGTGAGAGTTGGACTATAAGGAAAGCTGAGTGCCGAAGAATTGATGCTTTTGAACTGTGGTGTTGGAGAAGACTCTTGAGAGTCCCTTGGACTGCAAGGAGATCCAACCAGTCCATCCTAAAGAAGGTCAGCCCTGGGTGTTCACTGGAAGGACTGCTGTGAAGCTGAAACTCCAATAATTTGGCCACCTGATGTGAAGAACTGACTTATTTGTGTCAGTTCTAATGAGGTGAATGAAATTGGATCCTATTTTACAGAGTGATGTAAGTCAGAAAGAAAAAGACAAATATTGTATATTAAAGTGTGCATATGGAGTTTAGAAAGACAGTAACTGATACTTCCTGAAGGACAGCAAAGGACACACAGACATAAAGAACAGACTTTTGGACTCAGTGGGAGTTCGTGAGCGTGGGATGACTTGAGAGAATAGAATTGAAACATATATATTACCATATGTAAAATAGATACCACAGGGCATGAAGCATGGCACACAAAGCCAGTGCTCTTTGGCGACCCAGAGGGATGGGATGGGGAGGAAGGTGGGTGGGGGCTCAGGATAGGGGGCACATATATACCTGTGGCTGATTCATGTTGATGTATGGCAAAATCCATCAGAACATTAAGTAATTATCTTACAATTAAAGTAAATAAACTAAAAAATTAAAAATAAGAGTCAAGGAAGGGCTACACACTGATTAAACTACTTTTCTCCTGGCTGGTGAAGCACCATACTGAGAGATCTCCCCTGAGCCCACAATTCCTCCAGTGGGAAAAGAGAGCTTTGAGTGATATCTACCCCCCATCCCCCAGAATTGTGGGTCACTGTGGGAGTCCTGATTCTGGTTTCACCCCCAGAGATCACAGGGGAACCTTTGGAACTCACCCACTAGGAATCTGATTATGACAGAAGGAGGGAGGGTCTTCTAAATGTCAGCATATGAATCTTGACAGACTGAGTTCCTATTTGCAAAGGCCAAGTGGTAGTATATACCAGCAAATTTGTTCATCTACACAGCAAACTGCTAAGTCACTTCAGTCGTGTCTGACTCTGTGTGACCCCATAGACGGCAGCCCACCAGGCTCCCCCGTCCCTGGGATTCTCCAGGCAAGAACACTGGAGTGGGTAGCCATTTCCTTCTCCAATGCATGAAAGTGAAAACTGAAAGTGAAGTCGCTCAGTCGTGTCTGACCCTCAGCAACCCCATGGACTGCAGCCTACCAAGCTCCTCCGTCCATGCGATTTTCCAGGCAGAAGTACTGGAGTGGGGTGCCATTGCCTTCTCTGCTACACAGCAAAGTTGATGGTTAAATCTGACCAGGATACTCAGCAGGTACAAGTCTGCCTGATTCGGGTTCTCAAAAATGCAGAGTGTGAAAGGCCTAGAATCTGGTATGCCTACACACAGGCAGAAAAACTAACTCACAGCTTCATCCACTGTAGAGCAAGCTTGATTCCTGATCTCTTCTGACCAGAAAGACTGTTTGGGAAATTTTGGGAGTTTCTTAAAGTGGTCCTCCTTGTCCTGCCCAGGAGAGCAAAGTAGCAACCAGATGCCGGGAGCCGGCATATTGCATATTGAGTGCATATTGCATATTGAGTGCATATTGCATATTGAGTGCAGCACTTTCCACAGCATCATCTTTCAGGATCTGGAATGACTCAACTGGAATTCTATCACTGCGGGGAGCCAGCGTGAGGCACTCCACCCATGACAAAGGTCATGAGGATGGAGGCTCGGCATACGCAAAGTCGGGATCGAGCTTCAGGAGTCCCCCTGGAAATTCTTGAGCATCTACCCCCAAAACCAGAGTCTGCCTACTTTCTGCTTTGTGCTTTCACCTACACCTCTGACTTTACGGGGGCTGTCCCCCAGTACCTCTCTCTGAAAAAAGAGTTAGCTTACAGTTCCAGTTAATAATTCCTGGGTGTGACAGTGTTTAACCTACAAACTCCTTTGGAAATCTTCTAGCCTGCCTGAATAGGTTTTTCCAGCCACATGTGATTGTTCAGAGCCTCCCAACTGTGAGAAGCAGGAGATGTTCTAAACTGTCTAAACACAGATTCTTTTGAGTAGTTAAAAGATTGATTAGAAATTGTATTGGTGAAGGGATTTTCACTTGTTGGGCCAATGTTTGCTGTTAAGTTTCCATATCCCTTACCTGCTGTGTCCCTGGCAGTGTATTGATTAATATAATTGGTGTAAGTAGTAGCTTTAATGTTTGTAACCTGGGACCCTTGAGTTAATTCTTTTTATTGTTATAGCCCACCACACCTTTGCTCTGTAGGAATGCAATTTTATCTAATGCTTTTGGAGGGTGGCTCCTGACCAATCACCTTTAGAGAAAAATAAGTTTTCTGAAGAAAGGGTCTTAAAATGTTAACAGGCCTCCAGGCCAGAAGATGATGCAAATCACCTAAGCTTTTGCATATGATAAGTTTGCAGGAAGAAAGCCTGGCTTGCTGCATGACTCTACCCCTTCCCCCATTATCCTCTATGCATAACTTAAGGTATAAAAACTACTTTGGAAAATAAAGTGCGGGCCTTGTTCACCGAAACTTGGTCTCACCATGTCGTTCTTTCTCTTACCTTCTGGCTGAATTATTCAGCCTCTTTTCTCCACTGAATTTCCTCACTGAGCTATCTTATTTCAGCCTCTTTTCTCCACTGAATTTCCTCACTGAGCTATCCTCATTCTATTACTCTTTATATCCTTAATTAAAGTTTAATTAAGCAGTTGTTTCCTGATCCTCGCCGACACCGTCCCCGCTTCGAATTCCCTGGATCCACTGGGGCTGGACCCCGGCAACCACTCTCACTGCAGAACGTGGCTTGTGAACCCATCTGACAGGGGCTGAGAGAATACCTGAAAACTCTAATGCAGCATCACTTAAGTCAAGAGATGGGTTGGCAGAGCTTTACTAGAACACATGTAGCATACTAGGTAATACAGAAGGATACATAAGTGAACTGGAAGATAAAATAATAGAAATCACACAATCAGAAAAGGATAAAGAAAAAAATTAAAATTGAGAACAGTTCAAAGGAAAAGTCCTTTGGCACATCTTCACACTTACTAACATTATTAACATTATAGGGGTTAAGAAAAGGAAAGTGGACAAAATGTATTTGAAGAATTTATGACTGAAACCTTCCTAACGCTGAAGAAAGAAAGAGATATCCAGATCAGGAAGCAGAAAGAGTCCAAAATAAAATGAACCCAGAGATGTACACCAAGACATATAATAATTAAGATATTGAAAGTTAAACATAAAGAAAGCATTCTAATGTCAGGAAGTGTGAAAGAGAGTCACATATAGGAAAAGCTATATAAGGTTATCAGCTCATTGCAGGCCAAAATGGAGTAGCAAGATACAGCCAATGTGCTTAAAGGGGAAAATCTACAACCTAGGTTTTCCACCCAATGAAGTTATTATTAAGAATTGAAGGAAAGATAAAATTCTCAGAAAGGCAAACACTAAACACATCAGTACTAAAGCATTTCTACAAGAATTGTAAAAGGAATTCTCTAAGAGAAAAAGAAAAGACTATAAGAAGTAAGAAACAATACTACCTAGACAGCATATTAAAAAGCAGAGACATTACTTTGCTGACAAAGTGCACATAGTCAATGCTATGATTTTTCCAGTAGTCCTGTATAGATATAAGAGTTGGATCATAAAGAAGGCTGAGCACCAAATAATTTATTCTTTCCAATTTTGGCACTAGAGAAGACTCTTGAGGGTCACACAGGACACACAGGACTAAACAAAAGGACACTCTACCAGGGTGGCAGCCATGGCATTTTCTTGGGAAAGTCTGGCATGTACCAGTCTCCAGTCCTAAAACTTAGCTTTTGGATCCTGTTGCACCCTTGGAAAAACCTCAGTCAACACTGGTCTCCAGCTAAGTCTCCCCTGACCAAAGAAGTAACCATTGGCCTGCCCTGGGAAAAACTCTAATTCATGCCAAGTGCTGGCTACAGCCCTATTGCTAAGATGGTTGCCACTGGTGTGCACTGGAAAAAAGGCCTGGCCCATGTCTACTCCAGCTCCAACTCCAGCCCCAAATGACAAATGGTTAATCAAAGAAGAAAATATGACATTCATAAATATTTATGCACCCTACAGAGAACACTTAACTAGAGCAAATATTAACAGACATAAGGGAGAAATTAACAGAAATACAGCAATATTTGTTGTTGGTCTTCAGTCACTCCGTTGTGTCCAATTCTTCGTGGCTCCATGGACTGCAGGACTCCAGGCTTCCCTGTCCTTCACCATCCCCCAAAGCTTGCTCAAACTCATGTTTATTGAGTTGGTGCTGCCATCCAACCATCTCTACCTCTGTTGTCCCCTTCTCTTTTGCCTTTAATCTTTCCCAGCATCAATAATATTTGGGGATATTAATACCTCACGTCAATGGATATATCATTAAGACAGAAAGTCAGTAAGGAAATATTGGCCTTAAATCTGTAGCCCCCAACAATTTGGCACCAAGGACCAGTTTTGTGCAAGACTTTTCCCACAGACTAGGAGTAGTGAATGGTTTGGGGATGATTTCAACACATTTTAATGCAGAATCAGTGAGAGCCCTGAGTTTGTATTCTTGCAAATAAAGAGTCCCATTGGGAGTGTATTGCTTATGTCCAGTCTACTCTGTAATCTCATTTTGGTTGCTCTCACTGCATAAAAATCCTTCACAAAGATAGGATGTTGGAAATAGAAGCAGGCTTTTCAGTGCTTTTGTGGCAATCTCAGGATATTGCAGCTTGACTTTAATCCAGATCATATGGAAATTTGAAGTTGTCTCAAACATGCTTTTAAGACCACCATCATTTGTGATCTGAGCAGTTGATCCTCTTCTAGCATGGACAAAGTTGATTCATCTTGCATATTCAAAAATGGTCTCGGATCCATTCCTTCCCAGTTTAAGTGCTTTTTCATGCCTGAGAAGTAATGCTCAGTCTTTTGAAAGCTGAGATAAGTGACCATGTGTCAGCTGGGAGGAAGAAGGGCCTGGCTCAGTCTCCTTCAAAATCTCTGCTAATCTTTGAAAAATGTCAAAAATGCTAGTGTTCACTCATTGTCCCATAATTCCAGGTTGGTTTTGAATATAACCACTTTATCTGCCAAGTTGAACACATTTGTCATTCTCCCTTGAAGTTACAGATTGAGTTTGCTGAGCAGATTGAATGTATCACACAAGTAAGCAAGTTTGTGATCCATTCTGTGTCACTGAAATTTGCTACCTGTGGTGATTGTTTTTCTAAGACAGATCTCTGGAGTGGCTCTCATTAATGCAAAAACTCTGGCCAGTGATCTACCTTTAGAAGCCCATTTTACTTCTGTGTATAAGAGAAGACATGTATGCCCTGTATCATCTCAACACAGAGCTGCATGAACAGACATGAGTTAAAGACATGCACTTTAATGAAGTTGATGATTTTAATTACATCCTGGAAAACTTTCGTAAGTTCAGGTGACAATTTTTGGCTAGTCAGCATGTCTCTGTGGATGGCACAGTAGGTAGACTCACATTCAGAAGCAATCTCTTTGACCTGAGTAGTATAATCAGAAAGACATCCATTCATGGCAGCTGCTCCATCTGTGCATACACCAAAACAAAAAGACCAATTCAGTTTTCCTTTTGCGAAGAAAATGCACTGGTCATAGCAAACACCCTCTTCCAACAACACAAGAGAAGACTCTACACATGGACATCACCAGATGGTCAATACCGAAATCAGATTGGTTATATTCTTTGCAGCCAAAGATGGAGAAGCTCTATACAGTCAACAAAAAGAAGACGAGGAGCTGACTGTGGCTCAGATCATGAATTCTTTATTGCCAAATTCAGACTTAAATTGAAGAAAGTAGGGAAAACCACTAGACCATTCAGGTATGACCTAAATCAAATTCTTTATGATTATACAGTAGAAGTGAGAAATAGATTTAAGGGACTATATCTGATAGATAGAGTGCCTGATGAACTATGGACTGAGGTTCGTGACATTGTACAGGAGACGGGGATCAAGATCATCCCCTGGAAAAGAAATGCAAAAAAGCAAAATGGCTGTCTGGGGAGGCCTTACAAATAGCTGTGAAAAGAAGAGAAGCAAAAAGCAAAGGAGAAAAGGAAAGATAGGAAAGATATAAGCATCTGAATGCAGAGTTCCAAAGAAGAGCAAAAAGAGATAAGAAAGCCTTCCTCAGCAATCAATGCAAAGAAACAGAGGAAAACAAGAGAATGGGAAAGACTAGAGAAAGACTAGAGAATGGGAAAGACTTCAAGAAAATCAGAGATACCAAGGGAACATTTCATGCAAAGATGGGCTCGATAAAGGACAGAAATGGTATGGACCTAACAGAAGCAGAAGATATTAAGAAGAGGTGGCAAGAATATACAGAAGAACTGTACAAAAAAGATCTTCACGACCCAGATAATCACGATGGTGTGATCACTAACCTAGAGCCAGACATCCTGGAATGTGAAGTCAAGTGGGCCTTAGAAAGCATCACTACGAACAAAGCTAGTGGATGTAATGGAATTCCAGTTGATCTATTTCAAATCCTGAAAGATGATGCTGTGAAGGTGCTGCACTCAATATGCCAGCAAATTGGAAAACTCAGCAGTGGCCACAGGCCTGGAAACGGTCAGTTTTCATTCCAATCCCAAAGAAAGGCAATGCCAAAAAATGCTCAAACTACTGCACAATTGCACTCATCTCACACGCTAGTAAAGTAATGCTCAAAATTCTGCAAGCCAGGCTTCAGCAATATGTGAACCATGAAATCCCTGATGTTCAAGCTGGTTTTAGAAAAGGCAGAGGAACCAGAGACCAAATTGCCAACATCTGCTGGATCATCGGAAAAGCAAGAGAGTTCCAAAAAAACATCTATTTCTGCTTTATTGACTATACCAAAGCCTTTGACTGTGTGGATCACAATAATCTGTGGAAAATTCTGAAAGAGATGGGAATACCAGACCACCTGACCTGCCTCTTGAAAAATCTGTATGCACGTCAGGAAGCAACAGTTAGAACTGGACATGGAACAACAGACTGATTCCAAATAGGAAAAGGAGTACGTCAAGGCTGTATATTGTCACGCTGTTTATTTAACTTGTATGCAGAGTTCATCATGAGAAACGCTGGGCTGGAAGAAGCACAAGCTGGAATCATGATTGCCAGAAGAAAGATCAGTAACCTCAGATATCCAGATGATACCACCCTTATGGCAGAAAGTGAAGGGAAGTAAAAAGCATCTTGATAAAGGTGAAAGAGGAGAGTGAAAAAGTTGGCTTAAAAGTCAACATTCAGAAAACGAAGATCATGGCATCTGGTCCCATCACTTCATGGGAAATAGATGGGGAAACAGTGGAAACAGTGTTAGACTTTATTTTTGGGGGTTCCAAAATCACTTCAGATGGTGACTGCAGCCATGAAATGAAAAGACACTTACTCCTTGCAAGAAAAGTTATGACCAACCTAGATAGCATATTCAAAAGCAGAGACATTACCTTGCCAACAAAGGTCCATCTAGTCAAGGCTATGGTTTTTCCAGTGGTCATGTATGGATGTGAGAGTCGGACTCTTACATGTGAAGAAAGCTGAGCACTGAAGAATTGATGCTTTTGAACTGTGGTATTGGAGAAGATTCTTGAGAGTCCCTTGGACTGCAAGGAGATCCAACCAGTCTATTCTAAAGGAGATCAGCCCTGGGATTTCTTTGGAAGGAATGATTATAAAGCTGAAACTCCAGTACTTTGGCCACCTCATGTGAAGAGTTGACTCATTGGAAAAGACTCTGATGCTTGGAGGGATTGGGGGCAGGAGGAGAAGGGGATGACAGAGGATGAGATGGCTAGATGGCATCACTGACTCGATGGACATGAATCTGAGTGAACTCTGCGAGTTGGTTATGGACAGGGAGGCCTGGTGTGCTGCGATTCATGGGGTCACAAAAAGTCAGAGACGACTGAGTGACTGAACTGAACTGAATCATTCAAAGACTCGACAATTTCTGTAGCTGTGGTGTTGGTTGGCAACAAAGTGCATACAACATATCCTCAAGCACATCCTCCTGAAAAATTAATGGCCCCCAAACAAGCACTGTTGCCCTGTTGCCAATATTGGTAGACCTGTCAATCCAGATTGAGTACCATGGTGATTCATCAATCCTCTCTAACAATTGTGCCTCAGAGTCCTCCTCTTTCATCAATTCATCTTGTTATGGTACTAATTGACAGACAAGCACATGCTGTCTTTTGAACTGCAGCCTCTACCAAAAGTAAATGTCCTTAGCAGCAGGCAAGATCAACTTTTTATCAATAGTAAAGGGCTTCTTAGCTTTAGCAATGCAGTTAGACACTAAGAATCATGTGCTCAGTGCAGACACATTTGATGAAGTGGTGTCCTTCAATAATTGCTTCTGTTCTTCACGCTCACATTGTTTTCCTTTTGAAAACTAAAGGCTTGTCGTTTAATGCAGGGTGCTTGGCCAAGCAGTTTCAAAGGTTTCACCACTTCATTGGGTAGCCAGTTACCTCATATTATAAATACAAAGCAGGCTTTGAGAATGTGAATAACCTGTTGCAATGAACCTGTGATTTAAATAGGACTCCTGGTATTTTAAGTGCATTCTTCTTTTTTTTGGCAGTTAGAGTCTTCTGCTGTCTCATCACTGGGTCTTTACCTCTTTTCAAATAAGCTCTCAAGCAATTTTTTTTAAATTAATTAATTATTATTTTTTTTTACTTTACAATATTGTGTTGATTTTGCCATTTACTCATTTTGAATATGGTCATTTTGTGGGTTTACCAAAACTGTGGCTGAGATGATTGTGCCATGTGGGAAAGAGGCATGGATGGAATTGGTAAATAAAATAATGGATAGACCATGCATGGACTAAAATAAGTGTTGGTTTCTGACTTAAAGCCTGCCATTAGAGGCAACTCTACAATTGAAGTATATCAACTCACTTGCCTGTATAAAGCCTGCCACCAGATGCAGCTTAATTTTCACTTGCCACTCAATGATAGTGATTTGATATGAGTCTGCAAGCAATTGATTTATTATGGTTTCTGTGCTGTCAAACCAGTCTGCTAATGATAATCTGTATTTGCAGCCACTCCCCAACACTCACATCATTGCCTCAGCACCACATCAGATCACCAGGCATTAGATTCTCATAAGAAGTGTGTGACCTAGATCCCTCACATGCACAGTTCACAGCAGGTTTCATACTCCTTTGAGAATCTAATGTTGCTGTTGATCTGACAGGAGGCAGAGCTCGACAGTAATGTGACCAATGGAGAGTGGTTGTAATACAGATGAAGCTTCAGTCGCTCATCCACCACTCACTTCCTGCTGAGTGGCCTGGTTCCTAACAGGCCATGGACTAGTACTGATCAGTGGCCCAGGGGTTAGGGCCCTCTGTCTTAAATGACCATTTATCCAAGGATCCTAGTAGATATATATTGAAAATTCCATCAATTAGTAGCAGAATACACATTCTTCTCAAGTGCACATGGAACATTTGCCAGGATAGTTCACATGCTATCCCTTGTTGTTGTTCAGTCACCTAGCTGTGTCTGACTCTTTGCAACCCCATGGACTGCAGCATGCCAGGACTCCCCATCCCTCGTCATCTCTCAGAGTTTGCCCAAGTTCATGTTCATTGTATCTGTGATGCTACCCCTTAAAACAAGTCAAAGAATTTTAAGAAGTTGGAAGTCATATCAAGCACATTTTCTGACTACAATGGTATGAAACTAGAAATCAATTAATGGAAAAAAAATTTAAAAAGACATAAACAAGAGGAGATTAAGCAGCATGTTTCTTAATAATAAATGGGCAGTGAGAGAAAATTTAAAAAAATACCTTGAGACAAAATTAAAGAAAAAAATGTTCAGACGAGGGGCTTCCCTGGTGGTCAGTGGTAAACAATCTACCTGCCAATGCATGAGACATGGGTTCTATCCCTGGTCCTGAAAGATTCCCCGTGCCACAGGGCAACTGAGCCTATGCATCACAATTACTGTGCCTGTGTTCTTGAGCCCAGGAACTCCAACTACTAAGCCCACATGCTGCAACTATTGAAGCCGGCATGCTCTAGCACCTATGCTCCACAACAGGAGAAGCCATGGCAATAAGTCCACGTGCTACAATTAGAGGGTAGCCCCCTGCTTACTGCAACTAGAGAAAAGCCCATGCAGCAACAAAGACCCAGCACAGCCATAAATAATTGAATACAAATATGTTTAAAGAAAGTGAAAGTGTTAGTTGCTCAGTTGTGTTCAACACTTTGCAATCCCATGGACTGTAAACCACCAGGCTCCTCTGTGCCTGGAATTCTCCAAGCCGGAATACTGGAGTGGGTAGCCATTCTCTTCTCCAAGGGATCTTCCCAACCCAGGATTGAACCCAGGTCTTTTGCATTGCAAAATTCTTTACTATCTGAGCCATCAGAATGAAAAGTCAACTGTCCAAAATCTGTGAGATGCAGCAAAAGCATTGTTAAGAAGGAAGTTCATAGTGATGCAAACTTACCTCAAGAAAGAGGAAAAATCTCAAGTAAACAGCTTAACCTTACACCTAACTAGAACTGAAAAATAATAAACAAGCCCTTTTGGTAGAAGTAAATAAATCATAAACATCAGAGTATAAAGAAATAGAATAGATATTTTACAAAACCCTTGAGATTATCAATTACAATGAGATGGTTCTCTAAAAACAAATGATAAACATTAAGTACACTTATTAAGGAAAAGAGGACCAAAATAAATAAAATTACAAATGGAATAGAAGTCACAACTGATACTAGAGATAAACAATCATAATAGACTACTAGAAACAATTACATATCAACAAATCAGATAATCCAGAGAAAGTGGTCAAATTAGTAGAAACTTATAATCTTTTAAGATTGAATCAGCAAGATGTAGAAAATGTGAGCAGACTGATTTAGAGTAATGAAGTTATATCTGTAGTTAAAAATATCTCCCAACAAACAAAAGTCCAAGACCAAGCTTCACAGGTGCATTCTACCAAATATTCACAGAAGAGTTAATATAGCTTTTATTTTCAAACTATTCAAAAAACTGAAGAGAAAGAAGTACTTCCAAACCAGACAAAACCACTACAAAATTAATAATAAAACTTATAGCCCAATATTCATGATGAACATAGTTGTAAAAATCCTCAAGAAAATATTAGCAAACTGAATCTAAGTGTACCTTTAAAAGATCTTACAGCATGATCAAGTAGGATTTATCCTAGGGATTAAAGGATGGTTCAATATTTGCAAATCAATGAATGTGACACACCATAAACAAAATAACAAAACAAAGATAAAAAATCACATGATCTTCTTAATGATGTGGGAAAGGTATTGCAAATAATTCATCATAAGTTTGTGATAAAAGCCCTCAGCAAAGTGGGTATAGAAGAAATATAACTCAACATAATAAAGGTCATATATGACAAAGTCACAGCTAATATCACAGTAAGGAAAAGAGGAAAATATTTTCTCTAAAATCAAGAACAAGACAAGGATGCCCCTTCTTGTCACCTTCATTAAATGTGTTATTGGAAGACCTAACCACAACAATCAGAGAAGAAAATGAAACAAAATTAATCTAAATTAGAAAGGAAGAAGTAAAACTATTACTCTTTGCAAATGACATGATTCTCTATATATAGATATCCCAAGGATTCCACTAAAAGGCTATCAGAAGTAACAAATGATCTCATTAAAGTTTCAGGATACAAAATTAATATAAAAATTATGTTGTGTTTCAATACACTAAAAATGAACTATCACACAGATAATTAAGAAAAAAATCTCATTTAAGATTGCATCAAAAGAGTAAAATACCTACAAATAAAATTAACAAAGGGAATGACAATCCACTCCAGTAATCTTGCCTGGATAATCCCATGGAAAGAGGGCTGCAGTCCATGGGATCACAAAGAGTCAGACATGAATGAGTGATTAACAGACACACAAAGCTAACCAAGAAGGTAAAACACCTGTGCTCTGAATAGTATATGGCATTTATGAAAGTCACTGAATTGATACAAATAAATGGAAAAAATATACTGTGCTCATGAATTGGAAGGATATTTTTTAAATGATCATACTACTCAAGGAAATCTACAGATTCAATGAAATTCCTATCAAAATAATAATGTCATTTCACACAGAACTAGAACAAACAACTGTAAAATTTTTGTGAAAACACAAGACCCTGAATATCTGAATGATTTTGAGAAAGAAGAATAAAGCTGGAGGTATTACATGACCTGATTCAAATTATACTATAAAATTACAATAGTCACAGTAATATGATATTGGCACAAAAATAAATACATAGATCAAGAAAACAGAATAGAAAACTCAGAAATAAACCCACACTTATATGGTCAGTCTATGATAAAGGAGGCAACAATATACGATAGGGTAAAGACGATCTCTTCAGTAAATGGTGTTGGGGAAACTGGACAGCTACATGTGACACAATGAAACTCAATCAATTTATCACACCAAGCACAAGGGCAAGACAAGCAAACATATACATATGGGATCACATCGAATTAAAAAACTCTTGCACAGGAAAGGAAATCATCCACAAAATGAAAAGAAACTGAATGGGATAAAATATTTGCAAATGATATTTTATAAGGGGTTTATATCCAAAATATATAAAGAGCTCATACATCTCAATATCAATAAACAAAGAATCTGTTTTAAAAATAGGCAGAGGAACTGAGTAGAAATTTTACCAAAGAAGACATACAGATGGCTACCAGGCACATGTAAAGATGTTCAACATCACTAATCATCAGGGAAATAAAATCAAAACTGCAGTGAGTTATTACCAAAAAGACAAGAAAAGTGTTGGTGTGGAGACATGGGATGAAATACCAGCTTTTGCTCTCATTATATGTAGTGCTTAATTGTCCAGCTTTTTATTTTCAACTGTTAAATGGGAATAATCATATTTCATACCACAGAAGCATGTGTAAGATGCAATTTTTAAAAAAAGTAAAGTGCTTACGAAAATCTGGCATATTTAACACAGAAGGAAATGTAATTGCTATTATATTTTGATGTAGCTTTCAGAGAGCTATTTCCAGTTTGATTATCTGCAAAGATGCCAGCAGTACTTTTTTCCCCTGAAAATACTTAAATACATTTGTCAACAAATTGAAATGTGATTCATTAAAAATGGACTTAAGAGAATATTTGTACCTGTGAATATTTCTGTTGTGCTATATATGTGTCATCAACCATACTTAATGAGTTTTTCCTTTTATTATTTGACATACAAAAATATGACATAAAATTGATAAAACTGTGTTGACACGTTTTTAATAATCAGAAGTCCCTTGTTTGTTTATATTTGAAGTCTGTTTGAGATTTTATCTACTTGTGGCACTCTGACAAGGTGTTAAGTCGTTATGAATCTCTGTCTCTTCTGCTCTAAAATGAGAGTAATGCATAGTCATATCATGAGTTTTTATGATTAAATAAAATAGCATATTTAAATTAAAAGTCATATCTGAGGCATCACACATGGACATTTTCATTAGGAGGATATTTAAACACTCAGTAACAGTGGTTGCCTTTAGGTAAAGGTCCTGAGTAGCTGGTTAACAAGTAGGTAGAAAGAATTATTTTCTACTTTAAATTTTTTTTTAAAATTTAAGCTTATCTTTCACTTTTGTTCAGTTTCATTGAAATATAGTTGACATATACCTATGTGTGTGTGTGTGTGTGTGTGTGTGTGTGTGTGTACATATATCAGATTAAGGTGTACAGCATAATGGCTTGACATATATATTTGAAATTATTACAGCAATAAGTTTAGTTACCATATAGTATCTCATAAAGTACAAAGAAACAGCAAAAAGAGATGTTTTTCCCTTTGGGATGAAGACTCAGGATTTATTTTCTTAACAATATTTGTGTATATCACATAGTAGTGTCAGCTATAGTCATCATGCTGTGCATTACACTCCTAGTACTTATAAGTGGAAATTTCTACCTTTCCTTGAATTTCCCTTGTACCTAACCCTTGCTGATGGTAACCACAAATTTGTTCTTTTTCTATTTCTTTTTTTTTTCTTAATTTTCTCTTTTAGATTTTACATATAAGTAAAATTACCTGGCATTTGTCTGCCTCTGTCTGAGTTACATCATTTAGCGTAATACCCTCCAAGTTCACACATTTTGTCACAAATGGCAAGATTTCACCCTTTTTCATTCCTTTTTTATGGCTGATTAACTTTGTCTTATATATCTATATCTATCTATCTATAACATCTTCTTTGTTCATTCATCTATTAAATGGACACTTAGGTTGCTTCCACATCTAGGCTACTGTAAGTAATGCTGCAATGAACACTGGGATGCATATATCATTTTGAGTTAGTGATTTTTGTTTTCTTCATATAAATGTCCAAAACTAGAATTGTTGGATTATGTGGTAGTTCTACTTTTATTTTTTTGAAGAACTTCTATACTTTATCCCAATGTGGCTGTACCAATTTATATCCTATGAAAAGTGCATGAGGTTTTCCATTTCCTTTCATTCATTTATTCATCTTGAATGACAATGACCTTCAATGTTAAACTCATTCCAATAACAAGACTTTAATATTTGCTTTGTATGAAATTCTCTTTCTCAGATATCCACTTGGTTTATTTTATCTTCCTTGACAATCCTTAAAAACAGTACCTGAATCATGCTTTCCATTATTCTGTTCATCACTATCTGACTCTTTATAATATACGTATTTGCTTATCTTTATATTATTTACTTTTACCATGAGAATATGAGCTTCACATGGATAGGGGCTTGCTTATTTGTTTATAGCTATGTAACCAGAGCCTTGAATTATGTGTGACATATTGCATATGATCATAAATATGCATAAATAAGTCATTTAATGAATAATATCATATCACAATATGTGGTATTTATGTTTGTCATTAAATATTATTTTCAAATATTCTTTAATTTTGATAAGTTGTTTCTTGTTTATGAAAATTTAATACATTCCTTGCTTTGATTTCAAATATTTTGACATTTCAATTAATGGTATAATGAACATCTCTGTACATGAACATTGTTGCCTAATTCTGATTGTTCCCTTAGGATAAAATCTAGAGTAGAATTCCTTGATCAAATAATTAACATTCCATAACTTCTTAAATATTTTGCCACAGCAGGAAATTCACTGCAAGAGCTAATCCAATACCTTGTTGCTAATATGGATACAAGCGATATTTAATTGAACATGTAGGTTTCTGAGGGAAAAAATAGGATGAGATGCAGAAGGAGCTCAGAGAAACATGGTGGTCTAGGGTAGGTTTCTAGGGTAGGTAAAAAGACACTTCTTTCTTACCACTTAGCTAAGCCTTTTCGATACTTCTTGCAAAGTTAGTTTCAGTTCAGTTCAGTCGCTCAGTCGTGTCCGACTCTTTGGACCCCATGGACTGCAGCACGCCAGGCCTCCCTGTCCGTCACCAACTCCCGGAGCCTACTCAAACTCATATCTATTGAATTGGTGATGCCATCCAACCATCTCATACTCTGTCATTCCCTTCTCCTCCCACCTTCAATCTTTTCCAGCATGAGGGTATTTTCCAATGAGTCAGTCATTTCTCTGCATCAGGTGGCCAAAGTATTGGAGTTTCAGCTTTGGCATCAGTCCTTCCAATGAACACCCAGGACTGGTCTCCTTTACGATGGACTCGTTAGATCTCCTTGCAGTCCAAGGGACTCTCAAGAGTCTTCTCCAACACCACAGTTCAAAAGCATCGATTGTTGGGTGCTCAGCTTTCTTTATAGTTCAAAGTCATTTTAGTGGTGCTGAATTCTTTGGGCTTTTCCTTTTCTGTAGAACTCTCTCTCATATCTGAATAATAGCCTTCCTGGGTAGTCCATTCTTGGTTGTAGATTTCCCCCTACCAGTTTAAATATATTGTGACATTCCTTTCTGGTCTGCAAAATTTCTGCTAAAAAACATACTCATCAAAGATAAGGTGTCCATATGTGCATGGGTTTATTTCTGGGCTTTCTATTTTGTTCCATTGATCTATATTTCTGTCTTTGTGCCAGTACCATACTGTCTTGATGACTATGGCTTTGTAGTAGAGCGTGAAGTCAGGCAGGTTGATTCCTCCAGTTCCATTCTTTCTCAAGATTGCTTTGGCTATTCGAGGTTTTTTGTATTTCCATACAAATTGTGAAATTATTTGTTCTAGCTCTGTGAAGAATACCATTGGTAGCTTGATAGGGATTGCATTGAATCTATAAATTGCTTTGGGTAGTATACTTATTTTCACTATATTGATTCTCCCAATCCATGAACATGGTATATTTCTCCATCTATTAGTGTCCTCTTTGATTTCTTTCACCAGTGTTTTATAGTTTTCTATATATAGGTCTTTAGTTTCTTTAGGTAGATATATTCCTAAGTATTTTATTCTTTTCGTTGCAATGGTGAATGGAATAGTTTCCTTAATTTCTATTTCTATTTTCTAATTATTAGTGTATAGGAATGCAAGGGATTTCTGTGTGTTGATTTTATATCCTGCAACTTTACTATAATCATTGATTAGTTCTAGTAATTTTCTGGTGGAGTCTTTAGGGTTTTCTATGTAGAGGATCATGTCATCTGCAAACACTGAGAGTTTTACTTCTTCTTTTCCAATTTGGATTCCTTTTATTTCTTTTTCTGCTCTGATTGCTGTGGCCAAAACTTCCAAAACTATGTTGAATAGTAATGGTGAAACTGGGCACCCTTGTCTTGTTCCTGACTTTAAAGGAAATGCTTTCAATTTTTCATCATTGAGGATAATGCTTGCTGTGGGTTTGTCATATATAGCTTTTATTATGTTGAGGTATGTTCCTTCTATTCCAGCTTTCTGGAGAGTTTTTATCATAAATGGATGTTGAATTTTGTTAAAGGCTTTCTCTGCATCTATTGAGATAGTCATATGGTTTTTATTTTTCAATTTGTTAATGTGCTGTATTACATTGATTGATTTGCAGATATTGAAGAATCCTTGCATCCCTGGGATAAAGCCCACTTGGTCATGGTGTATGACATTTTTAATGTGTTGTTGGATTCTGATTGCTAGAATTTTGTTAAGGATTTTTGCATCTATGTTCATCAGTGATATTGGCCTGACAAAGGAGGTAAGAATATACAATGGATTAAAGACATTTCTTTAACAAGTGGTACTGGGAAAACTGGTCAACCACTTGTAAAAGAATGAAACTAGAACACTTTCTAACACCATACACAAAAATAAACTCAAAATCGATTAAAGATCTAAACATAAGACCAGAAACTATAAAACTCCTAGAGGAGAACATAGGCAAAACATTCTCCGACATACATCACAGCAGGATCCTCTATGACCCACCTCCCAGAATATTGGAAATAAAAGCAGAAATAAACAAATGGGACCTAATTAAACTTAAAAGCTTCTGCATAACAAAGGAAACTATAAGCAAGGTGAAAAGACAGCCTTCAGAATGGGAGAAAATGAAGCAAATGAAACAACTGACAAACAACCAATCTCAAAAACATACAAGTAACTCCTGCAGCTCAATTCCAGAAAAATAAATGACCCAATCAAAAAATGGGCCAAAGAACTAGACATTTCTCCAAAGAAGACACAGATGACTAACAAACACATGAAAAGATGCTCAACATCACTTATTATCAGAGAAATGCAAATCAAAACCACTATGAGGTACCATTTCACGCCAGTCAGAATGGCTGCAATCCAAAAGTCTATAAGCAATAAATGCTGGAAAGGGTGTGGAGAAAAGGGAACCCTCTTACACTGTTGGTGGGAATGCAAACTAGTACAGCCACTATGGAGAACAGTGTGAAGATTCCTTAAAAAACTGGAAATAGAACTGCCTTATCATCCAGCAATCCCACTGCTGGGCACACACACTGAAGAAACCAGAACTGAAAGACACGTGTACCCCAGTGTTCATCACAGCACTGTTTATAATAGCCAGGACGTGGAAGCAACCTAGATGTCCATCAGCAGATGAATGGATAAGAAAGCTGTGGTACATATACACAGTGGAGTATTACTCAGCCATTAAAAAGAATACATTTGAATCAGTTCTAATGAGGTGGATGAAACTGAAGCCTATGATACAGAGTGAAGTAAGCCAGAAAGAAAAACACCAATACAGTATATTAATGCATATATATGGATTTTAGAAAGATGGTAACAATAACCCTGTATACGAGACAGCAAAAGAGACACTGATGTATAGAACAGTCTTTTGGACTCTGTGGGAGAGGGAGAGGATGGGATGATTTGGGAGAATGGCATTGAAATATGTATAATATATATGAAAGGAGACGCCAGTCCAGGTTCGATGCACGATACTGGATGCTTGGGGCTGGTGCACTGGGACGACCCAGAGGGATGGTACAGGGAGGGAGGAGGGAGGAAGGTTCAGGATGGGGAACACATGTATACCTGTGGCGGATTCATGTTGATATATGGCAAAACCAATACAATATTGTAAAGTTAAAAACAAACAAACAAACAAACATACTCACCGTCTTAGAAATTGCCTCCCTTCTGGCTCAGATTGTAGACAATCTGGCAGCAATGTGGGCTTCCCTGGTAAATAATCTGCCTGCAGTGCAGGAGATGCAGGTTCAATCCCTGGATTGGGATGATCCACTGGAGGAGGGCATGACAATCCACTCCACTATTCTTGCCTGAAAAATCCAATGTAGAGATGAGCCTGGTAGGCTTCACTTCAGAGTGTCACAAAGAGTCAGACAGGACTGAAGTGACTTAGCATGTACAGGGTTCTCTAGAGTAAGTATTTGTACACAGAAGTTAAAACACATGAATTTGATCAGCTGTCAACTACACAATTATGCAGAGGGAAAGATTATTACCATTGTAGATGGGTGTGTCAAAAATGCAAGAAGACTATAATAGTTTAAGGTAGGTTTGGGATAGCCCTTGGATGTGCAGAAGCCAATGACTGCCTGAATAGACAACAGAATTAAATGCCCAATAAACAAAAATGATACTTTATTTTAGACGATTAAACAATCAAGATTAATACTAACCTAAAGGGGTTTCTTGATTGTGCTATTTAGCTTACCATATGTAGACTAAATTGCTACCTAATGGCCCATTATTCAGCATAAGGAAATTAAAAACTAAAATTATGTTTTTGTGAACTCTTTATTTCATGAATATAGGAGTATTTAATTCTCCCTTATATTATTAATACATAGATATTAAGAATTTAAAAAATTTCTCTGCTTTCCAAAGCTAATTTCAAATTCACTTAATCATGCTAGAAAATTAATCAGCACTATGTGCTCCATTTATTAAACACCTATTAATAATAAATGAAAGAGTGTGCCTGATGTCATCTGAGTTAGAGTAAGTTGTCATTCCTGTCCTTAGAAGATTTTAATCTCTTTGTGAAGAAGGGGTATAATTACAGAAAGTAACCAAGTACATGTTTCAGAAAAGAGAGAGCATTGAAGTAAAGCATATTCAACATCCTTACAATAAAGACAGAAATATGACCTGAATTTGAAATGGAGAGGATAGCTTATTTTTAATTTCCATGTAAGACTCCATGGTGAAGGTAGGACAAGCAGGATTTAGGTTAAATCAGTGGAAGAAAATAGACTTTTCAGGAGAAATAGCTATTGAAAGATGTAATAAGAATATAAAGACTAGAAGTAGGAAAGAACAATGCCCACCTCATGGGGGCAGACATGGATGGTAAGTGTGGACAACCAAAAGCAGAGGACAATGGAAGATACGATAGAAAATATATGGAATATGGGCTCAGATAACTCATAGAAGACTGAAAGCGTGACTTTGACTTCAAAATGGTTTTGACAAATCAGCATGCATGTGACATTTTAATAGTGATGCAGATGTCTTCATAGACAGCTGTAAAGACAGGGGTCGGTCCATGAATGAAGTTAATTGACACTAAATGATTTCTTTCACCTTAAACCAGAAGGTTCATAAAATGTTTAGCTCATGGCTGCATTCAAAGCACAGTTAGGATAAGGGGACTGTACAAGCAGTAAGACAGATCCAGTATAATTTAATGGGGTAACAATATTTCATAAACTCCAAGGTTGTGATTCTTAATCCTGCTCTTACAGTTAACACAGCATGTGGCATTTCTGCATTAATTTCTCTGGTTATAAAATAGCTGTTTCCCACGACTCTCTAGGGGATACTACAAAATCAATTGAATAATGACAGATAAGTACTCTGAGCTTCTTAGAGAGAAAACTAAATCTCATAATTGCCTTCTCCAGCCACCTTCATTTTACTTTACAGAGTGAACAGGAGTACGTATAAGAGATGGATTAATCTTATCTTTCTTCATTCTCCCTTCATTTTTTCATAAGAAATTGTACAAAAAGGGAATTGTTACAGAAATTCAGGATACAAAATTTTGTTCATAAATGATAAACATATGTCATATATTAATAAAATCATTCATATGATACATTTAAGAACTGAGGCATAAGTCTTTATAATCAAAATATGCACATATAACATACATGAAGTATGCTTTTATGTTATATCCACCATTAGAATAATTTATACATGGTCTTTTAATTTTCCAAAAAAACCGATAGATTTTCACTGATTCACCTATATTTTTTGTTCCAGATTCAACTTTTCTCCATAGCTCACATTTTTAAAAAAATTGGTTAAATTTAAATGTACTGTCCTTGGGCATAGAACATTTCTCAGTGTAGCACAAACAAGTTTACTGTATCTGTTAAGGTTATTTTGAGCACATGCAATAGAAAGCAATAGACCTTGGCCTACTTAATTAAGTACAAGGAGATTTATTATGAGTTTGCATGGTGCTCAAAAGGCAATGAAAAAGCAGGGAATCAAAACCTCTGAAAAGGCAGGTACTAAAACAGCTTCAGGGACAAGGAACTCCTTGTGCTTTAACCAAAGCATTGCCATCAGGTTGCCTCCCCTCTCCTGAGATCCCAGCCTGTATCTCTCTGTCTATGATCTAAATTCCTGGCTGGGAGTAAATCTGACTGCCACTTTGAATCTAGCTCCAATGGTTTGATTCAGTCAGGTGTAGAGGGCAGGCCCAGGTGTTTGGGGCCACATCCATAGTGGGAAGATTTTTTAGGAGCCCAGGACCCATCACTCTAGTTCTTATGATCAAAGGCATTTTTAACTCTGTTATTATATATAAACTGTACTCTAGTTTATGCTAAAGAGGATTTGAGTAAAACACCTTTAATAGCAGCATTATTGGAAGCATAATAAAGGGCAACTGCAAATAAATTTTGTCAGGAGTTAAGCCAATCTATACAAAAGTCACTTAAATTTATTGAATGGTTGCTACTCTTTAAAAAATGATTGAAAAGTGGAATATTATAGAAAGTAAAAGGCAAGAGTGGGTATGTAAACTGTATTTTAATTAAAAAATAAGAAATAGAGAAATAAATAAAACACTATTATAGGAGCTAAATTCCAATGTAACATGTAAAGTAACTGAAAATGTACTCAGTAGATATACTAGTTCAGTTTAATTGCTCAGTCACGTCCGACTCTTTGTGACCCCATGGACTGCAGCACGCCTGGCTTCTCTGTCCATCGCCAACACATGGAGCTTGCTCAAAGTCAAGTCCATTGAGTCAGTGATGCCATCCAACCATCTCATCCTCTGTCGTCCCCTTCTCCTGCATTCAATCTTTCCCAGCATCAGGGTCTTTTCCAATGAGTCAGTTCTTCGCATCAGGTGGCCAGAGTATTGGAGTTTCAGCTTCAGCATCAGTCCTTCCAATGAATATTCAGGACTGATTTCCTTTAGGATGGACTGGTTGGATCTCCTTGCAGTCCAAGGGACTCTCAAGAGTCTTCTCCAACACCACAGTTCAAAATATCAATTCTTCTGTGCTTAGCTTTCTTTATAATCCAACTGTCACATCCATATTTGATTACTGGAAAAACCATAGCCTTGACTAGATGGACCTTTGTTGGAAAAGATATAATGAGGGCCTTATACATGGACATAAAAATACTGAACACATAATATATAATATGAAAGAGACACTTCAGTATGTTAGCTAATATCACTTCATATGTATTATAGAAACTTTCTAAGAAAGGAGCCTAAAACTGGAATGCTTAGATTGTTTTCTTAATAAAAAGATGGAACAGACATGTGGAGGAGTATCCCTGTATGCCAAGGAGGTATGCAGCTGGATGGGAATCCATGAATCTGAGGCTGGATCTCAGGACAGAACATTTGAATAAACGGAAAGATGATCATAACTGATGTTGCTGTGGAAGAAGTTGAAAGTTCTCAGCCCTGCAAATAGTTCCAAAATATCAACTGTGAAGCTGTCACAGAAGGAAGATACAGCAGTAATGTAGGACTTCAAATGTCTTGACATCTGCTGGAAGTCTTATTGTGCTAAAAGCAACAAATCTGATAACTCAGTAATGGTAGATAATGTGTTATCTTCAATACTGCATCCCCACAAGTCAGCGTTCTCCCACAAGACCCATCCTCCAGCCCCACTAAGACCTGTGTGTCTCCATCCAGGAATCCTATTCTCATGTACACAAACCCCTCATCAAGCTACTGTCTTCTTTGTTGGCTTTCACTAGCACCTGGATCTTTCCTAAGAAGGTGGTTGTATTTTTTTTTTTTTTTTAGGGTTTTTATAATGCAGGATGTGGAGGCTACATTCTTGCTGTTTCCAAACCTTTACAACCCAAAGCTCGTATAAATAGGCATTCTGCTTTGATGCTTACACCAGGCTTTATTACATGGGTCCTTCTCTCACCTCTGTCATCCACCCACCACTTGTCAGTAGCCTACCCCTAGGACCATCCTCCCCCAAGTCTTTAACTCTAGTCAACAGTTTTACCCTGTTCCTTAAGCCTTGACATCATTCTGGCCTTTCCATGGACAATCTTAGAGCATTCTGATTCTCTCTCTCTCTCTCTTTTTTTTTTTTTTGCCTCCAATTTTCAAGATTATTTTTTTCCTTTTCCACACCAGCCATTTCTCAACTTTCACAGCCTGAAGTGGGTTTTTGTGATAACATTTTGCTTTTGGAGTCTGATATTCTATTTACTATTTTTTGAAGTTGCTCACTCCCTTAATATCTTTTTTCTGACCATGGTGAGAAAGCCTGTGTTTGACTATCTTATTTTTCCCAGTTTGATCCTGATCCATCTACTCTTTCATTCTCCTGTCAGCCATCTCATCTCCTAAGTCTTCTTTCTTCACAGCTCTTATCTGGCTAGTTAACTAACTGCTTTCTCCACTCATATTTATGTTGTTGAACAGAGAGGGGGGAAACTCACAGTTTTCAATAATTTGTGATTAAAAACTCAGACTTTCTAATCTTATCTGGTCTATAAAAACTGTCCAGGTTTCCTATGAATGATGCTAGACAACTCGTTTCCCACTCACTATAGGTGCCATATTCAACCTTCATTTCATGAAGACACCCAAACACATTATCCCCTCTACTTCAAAGAGAAAATAGAGGATTAAACTAAGAAGTTATTAATGTTTCTTGTTCCTTTGATATTTTGAGGAAAGTAGCACAACTTCTTATCAAAAGTGACTTTGAAGTGTAAGGACTGTTATTGTCATGTAAGATGATTCCAGGGTTGGTTCATCTGCATACTATTCTCATTAGAGAACCATCCACTTTGGACCATGGTGAATAGATTCAAGCATGAACCCTCATGATCTCTGACTTCTAGTCTTCATGACTCTATATAATTTCCTTCCCTGGGGTTTGAGTGGGACTTGTAACTTGCTCTAAACAATAAAATATGGCAAAGGTGACAAGATGTCGCTCCTTTGATTATGGTATGTAATGTTGCTCCTGGATGTACTTTGGAAACACTCCTTGTGAGCTTTGGGGAAGTAAGGAGCCATATTGACTCCCTGTCAGAAAGCTGGGCATGGCCTTTAGGAGCTGATGGGCAACTCTGGCCAACAGGCAGGAAGAAATGATATCCTCAGTCTACAACCACAAGGAAATGAATGCAGAGTACAACCTGAGGGAAGTTGGCAGCATAACCTGCCCCAGTAGAGTTCCAAATGAGGACACATGTAGAAACCTTAATTGCTTAAAAAGTCTACCTGGTAGCCTTCAACCAAAAGATGCCATTTCATTTATACTTTGAATGATAGTACTAAAGAAGTTTGGAAGCAATTACCCTGAGGAGAGTACCTGCAGTATAATAAGACCTGCATCTAGAAAATAGGAGATTTATGAAAGCTATTTTTCAGGGTGGAAATGAACAGCATTTGACCAATTACATGGAATTAGATAATATATTAAACATCTCCTGCAGTATACATGCAATTTTTTGGTGGCTTGAAAATACCCTGTTTTTACAGTCCACCATATTATGCAGAGCTGAGTGAATATAGTGGGAGAAAGAAAAGTAGGACTGCTCTTCCATGAATGGTTTGGATAGGTATCTGAGTTATCAAGGCCATGTTACAGAAATTGAGTTTGCAACAGGGCACACAGGACTAAACAAAACAATAATCTGTCACCAAACCAGGAACAATGGTAGTCCAAAGCAGGGGCTTGTTACCTGATTGGACTTTCCAATTTTCTTCCCTTTGAGACAGTTGAAGTATGGGTAGTTTCTTCCCAGAATCACATAGCATTATTGGGTAACTTGTGTGTGTATGTGTGCATGTGTGCATCTGATATTTAGGTAAAAGAGCTGTGAGTCCTCCATTTTGGTACTTTCTAGTACAATTCACCCACTAAAAAAGTTACAGTGAAGAGTGTCCCTCACTACCCTACTCTATCATGTTGCACATGGATTTTAGTATATATCCTTGTTACCCCCTCTCAGCCAAACCAAATAAAACTAGTATTATATTATCAAATACAGATATAATTATATCCACTATAATATTCAACCCCTTTTGGGAAGTATGTTGTAATTCAAGGCCAGCTTATTTATCATTATTATTTAATTCATCCTCAGTTTATGCAAGAGAATATTTACTTTGTTGCATCTTAGAACATTCCATATTTATTTAATACCTATTACTATTCCTAAATTATATTTGTCTGGAAGAAAGGCAAATCAAATTTTAGTATAAATTCCCAGGACATGAAATATTTGTTAAAAGGCAATAATATGAAAATTCTCAGAATATCCTTTTTGTATCAATATACAGTGCTGCTAAGTCGCTTCAGTCGTGTCTGACTCTGTGTGACCCCATAGACGGCAGCCCACCAGGCTCCCCCGTCCTTGGGATTCTCCAGGCAAGAACACTGGAGTGGGTTGCCATTTCCTTCTCCATCGCATGAAAGTGAAAAGGGAAAGTGAAATCAGTCAGTTGTGTCTGACTCTTCGTGACCTCATGGACTGTAGCCTACCAGGCTCCTCCATCCGTGGGATTTTCCAGGCAAGAGTACTGGAGTGGGTTGCCATTGCCTTCTCCAAATATACAGTGAACTGAGATGTACAGGGGTAGACCATAGTTATTTGCTGAATATACAGTGATATCCAACAAATAACTATGGTATAACCCCTGTACATCTCAGGTTTTTAACTGATATTTGAACAGCACCATGAATGGGAAGTAAATACTATTTAATATGCTCCTACTTTCTCCCTTCTGGCTATCCCTTTCTCCTCAACATCTGCCACGGTTGTAGCATTATTCTCACATCTCAGCTCAACAAAATGTTTTCAGTAAATTATTCCTGACACCTCAGAATAGATGAGTCTGTCTCATGGATACTCTCAGTGCAGCTCTTCCTTTGCCTTCAGAAACTCTTAAAACATTGTTTATGCCAGAGCACGATTTAATTATTTTCCTGGGAAAAGGAAGATCTCTACTAAAATCTTCCTGAGTCCACAGCTACCAGAAATGCAAACCACAAAGAAGCACATGCACTCTGCATTGGGAGTGGAGTGCAGTTTCTCAACTTGGTGGTAAAAATGTACCAAATGGGCAGGGAGGGGCTATGGAAAGATTGGTAAAGTCTGTGGAGGTGTAACAAGGTGTAGAGGCAGGTCCTTCCAGAACCATAAGTAGCTTGATCCACTTCTCCCTGACTTGACACAAATAAATGACTTAGATGCAACCATTTGATTCCTTACCTTTGATTACTCTGGAAAGTAGATGTCCTTTTCCCCTAAAATGCCGAGACTCCCAGTAGTGTTCCTCACGCTCTTCTTCCCTGGTGTATCAGGTACAATAGTGCTTAGAAAAGTGGTTGTACCTGCTTCTTGGTCCATTGGAGAGGCAGAGTCAAGGTAGAGCCCTGAGAGGGCAGCAGGTCTCCCCTTGGCAACTTTTCTTATTGAGGGAAAAAATCAGATCTCACTTTTGTATTAAATGCAGGAATATGAAACAAGTTGTACTTTATGGCCACCAAACTCCCTACATATTTATAGTTATGTTATTGAAACCAATGAGGTCTGTAATTTTTAATGCACTTAAAGTTCTGCAGCCATGTGGGAATTAAATTTACTTTTCTTGTGTGTGAAATTCAAGTAGAGGAAGAGTTAAATGCTTTTAAGATGTCTAATTCCCAAAGACTGGTCGCCTACACACCCTGTTATTTTTTCTGTGGTCTATCTGTCATACCGCCCGACAGCATCACTAAAGGTGATTCTAGACATGCTAATGAGTTTTGAAGACTCAAAATAAGCAGTCCAAAAGAAACAGCTCATTCTCTCCTTCCATCTCTAAATATTAATGCTCCAAATCCAAAGTTTTACTTATACTGCTTCCAATAATCCCTTTTCTTAATCATCTCCTTGTCACCTTATTTTCCCATCATGCTACCAAAGGCATATTCAAGTAAAACTGAAGTCAAGCAAAAAGTTATGTCTACATTAATTTATTGTAGAGTTTCTCATTTTAATCATATCAAAATTGATTACATTTATATAGGTTCATTCTTCAAACTGAGTTCAGTTTATCTCTTTTGTGCTAACTGTGATTCTAAAGGAAAATTCAAGCAATGATTCATATCATCATGAGCTATTCTCTACCCTCTAAATTTAATCCTCTAAGCAGTCAGGCAAAGGAAGTCTCTTTGACATTATTTGTAGAAACATTTACTTATTTCTACTCATCTTATTCTTAGTATACTTTGGAAAGTGAAATCGAGAATTTTGTATTTCAAACACAGAATATCTGCTCTATAGGAGGAGTATTATACTTTGAAAGTAAAACTGTTGTTTCTTTTGAACTTTATCCATGAAATATAAGCCCCAGAAATGACATAGCTGGTCATTCATATCTTTTAAAGTTTTTAATAAATACTTATGAAAAACTTCGTATGTGCCACCAGCTTCCCTGGTGTCTCAGATGGTAAAGTATCTGCCTGCAATGCAGGAGACCTGGGTTCAATTCCTGGGTCGAGAAGATCCTCTGGAGAAGGAATGGCAAGCCACTCCAGTACTCTTGCTTGGAAAATTCCATGAATGGAGGAGCCTCGTTAGGCTACAGTCCATGGGGTCGCAAAGAGTTGGACACGACTGAGTGACTTCACTTTCCTTTCCTTTCCTATGTGCTAACCCTTTTGGACCCAACTGGTACACTGAAGAAGAGTCTAGTAAAGTTCTGTGCTCTGCTTATGTAAATTTTGTGCTGCCCTTGATCCCCTCACAGGATCCAGCATGAGGACGCTTTCTTTACGCGTGCATCCTATCCGTGCTGGAGGAAGAACGACCGCCAAGCAGACCTGGCCTCCTCAGTGTTTATACCCACCAGCTGCATCCTGGCTCTGACCACATCCCAGCATGCCTGATATTTCTCCCTCATTGACTGCTTGGCTCATTTCTCTCAGAAATATTTCAAGTCTCTTCAGCTCATAGGCTTCCAGTTTTTCCCTAAATATCAGTGAGATCAGAGCTCTTACTTCACTGAGCATTTTGATATAATTCAGAAGGAGTCCTTTGTTTTCTCAGTCCTCCTACATTTTTCATCAGTCTTCCATACAGTCTCAGAAAAGAATGGAATGGAATTGCTGAATATATAAAAGTGTAATTTTGATGCCATTTTTTTGGATATCCTGAAGAACCCTGAATACATGCTAATCCCTTCAAGCATTTTAAGTGGCATCCTCCTAATTTTTTTTTTTATCTCCCATTCATTCAGTTAGCAAATATTTACTCAGGATCTACTATATTAGGCAGTGGGTCTAGGGAAGAAAAAAATGAGATATTAAGGAGTTCACAAACTGCTATTTAGATAGCATTCTACTGTGTGATAAAGGAAATAATCGTGTGATAAAGGAAATAATCGTACTAGCAAGTATTGAACTCTGACTATAGACAAGCATGGTATTAAACTATTTAATATAATTTTAAAACAAACCATGACAACAATTATGTCCAAGAAAATTCTATGTTTATATTATTTCTTCCAACTCTGAGACTGACATTTTGTGGGGTTCTATAACTTGTCAAAGCATATTTAGAGAGTGGCAGAGTTGATATTCAAACACCTAATTTTCTGACTCCAGGATTGATGTACTTGAAGTGTCATATTATCTATACAATAATGGGCTATACAATGTACTATGGGAGAATAGGAATGTCTAATCCAGACTGGAATACTTCAAAAGTCTCTACAGAACAGGTTATACCTACACTGCTTTACTAACTGAGCGATTTAGCTGAAAGAGTACATGGGTCTTCCTCTGCAGGGCATTACTAGTAGAAGAGATAGTACATAGCAAAATGGCTGTTAGCAGAATAAACAGAGAAAAGATAATATTAGAAGATCAAAGAGTAGAAAAATAGGAGTGGTGGCAAATTATGTCAAGAAGTAGCCTGGGATTTTGTCTGTGAAGCCCTTCTCTGACACAATGAGTTTAGATTTTATATATTATATAAGAAGTATTGGGAGTCAGTACCATTTTAATAATTTCCAAGGTCAGATGTGCATTACTTACTCATACTGAATTTAGAATGGAAGAGGGGTAATGGAGAGAACCAGACAAGAAGAAGAGACAGACCATTGTTCCAATAATCCAGGTGAGAGGTGATTAATGGTAGCTCCGCAGGCAATGGCATTGGCTTCCAGCAGACCTGTACTGTTATTCTGGCTCTGCCACCCCCTAGCTGTGTGACTAGGGGATGGCTGTTAGCCTTTCCAATTTCTAAGTTCCTTAGATGGTAAATAAGGGTAATAACTCTTTCATAGATTTGTTGAAAGGGAAAACTGTGGCATTCCATGTAAGCTGCTTAACAGATGGCTTGACACATTTTAAGTCTTTAACAAGTCAGTGACATTATTATTAATGATGTTAAGTTTACTTACAAAATCAGTGTTAATTGCCCTCTTGGGGAGTGGAACATGGAGCATTAGTTCATGTTTTGGTCTTAGAAGTCAGGGTCAAATGTTGCCTGCTGATGGAGCAGGTTAGACCACTGGATTGCAAAAATTTCCACTCACAAAACGTATGTAGCAGGTGGCAATTTTAGTGCACAAACCCAACATACATTTCATAGTAAAACTGCATCAATCTTCTCTTGATGTGAGAATATCAGCCTGAAGTACCTTTGGGGCTTCCTCTCCCCCATAGTGTCCCATAGGTCACCAAGAATCTGAGGAAAGTGCCAGGGTCCTTTTTTTTTTTTTTTTTCAGGTAATTGTTTTTATTACTCAGTTACTAAATTTATTTTGTAATTTGAGGAAAATTGCTTTACAATGTTGTGTTGACCCTGCCACACAAAAATGCGAATCAGCCATAATTACACATATATTCCCTCCCTCTTGAACCTCCCTCCCCTCCCGGTGTCCCACGCCTCTAGGTCATTAGAGTGCTTAAGTTTCTCCCTGTGTCATACAGCACCTTTTCACTAGCTATTTATTTTACTCAGGATAGTGTTTATATGTTGATGCTACTTTCTCCATTTGTCCCACTCCTTCCTCTCCCTATTGTATCTACAAGTCCATTCTTTATATCTGTGTCTCCATTCTTCTCCTACAAAGAGGCTCATCAGTACCATTTCAGGGTCTTAATTCATAGTGATGCTATAATTTCCTTGGATTCTTCTGTTCCCCAGTCTAATGACCAGAGAGAGTCTTTAGATTCTTGTCTGTTTTCAGGACAGTGGGCTCAAAGCTATCCATTGTGGTAGCAGCAAACCCCAGAAACTCTAATTTTTTCTTGCTTGTTACTTGTTCATTCCTGGTCAGCTGGAGGCCTCTGCTCTGCATTGTGAACATTTTGGGACCCAAGAAAAGAGATGGTTTTGGTGTACCATGGGAGAGGGAAAGAAAAATCATCATGGGTCCCTACTTAACTTTTAGAGTGCCTACCAAAAAGTGGCATTACTTCTTTATTTAACGTTGGTCAAATAAGGGCATACTTAAATCTCAAAAAGCAGCAAAATAAAACCCCACCATGTACTTAGGAAGAGAGCCAGGTATGTTTGACAGATGTCAGTCACACTCTGCTTCCACAAACTTGCACATGTTGACCTTTCAGTCTGTTCTTTAGTTTGGAAAAACACAGTGTACAGCCTCTACTGTTCTCCTTAACAAACTTGGATACCCTTCACACTTGCTGATGGGGACTTTGTATCTATCATATACAGAGAACATCTCCAAGTCCACAGCCATGGGATCTCACTCTTCCTAGAGTGGACCATTTCTACTCTCCACTCAAGTTCTCTTTGCTTTACTAAAGTTTTGGTATAGATAACTTCTAAATGTCTGCAATTCTGTTACTTCATCACAGCTTTTTAAAACACTTAAGACTTTAACTAAAAATCACTATTGCTACCCTTCTCAATTTTCCAAGCAAAGAACTCTGGAATGAGAATTAAGACAGATTTTATGAAACACAAAAGGGAAAAATGCTTCTGAAGTGAAGAAAAATACAAATTATATTATTAAATAAAGGAAGTTTCAAAAATGCAACATCTTGTGCCTATTATGGAAAACAGTACGAAGGCTCCTTAAAAACTAAAAATAGAGTTACCATATGATCCAGCAATCACTTTCTGACATATATCCAGAAAAGACAAAAGCTGTAACACAAAAGACACCTATACCCCAATGTCCATAGCACTGCCATTTCAATAGCCAAGAACTGGAAACAATATAAATGTCCAGCAACAGTGGATTGGTTAAATAAGAGGTGGTATGTGTATACATACACACACAAACACACACACACATACACACAATGGAAAATTACTCAGCTATAGAAAAGAATGAAATAATACCATTTGCAGCAACATGGATGGAGAAAGAGATTATCATATGAAGTCCAACAGAGAAAGACAAATATTACATCATATTACTTAGATATGAAGTCAAGAAACACCTGGAGTAACAGGCAAATTTGGCCTTGGAATACAGAATGAAGCAGGGCAAAGGCTAATAGAGTTTTGCCAAGAAAATGGACTGGTCATAGCAAACACCCTCTTCCAAAAACACAAGAGAAGACTCTAAACATGGACATCACCAGATGGTCAACACCGAAATCAGATTGATTATATTCTTTGCAGCCAAAGATGGAGAAGCTCTATACAGTCAACAAAAACAAGACCAGGAGCTGACTGTGGCTCAGATCATGAACTCCTTATTACCAAATTCAGACTTAAATTGAAGAAAGTAGGGAAAACCACTAGACATTCAGGTATGCTATGCTCTACTATGCTATGCTATGCTAAGTCACTTCAGTTGTGTCCGACTCTGTGTGACCCCATAGATGGCAGCCACAAGGGTCCCCCATCCCTGAGATTCTCCAGGCAAGAACACTGGAGTGGGTTGCCATTTCCTTTTCCAATGCATGAAAGTGAAAAGTGAAAGTGAAGTCGCTCAGTCATGTCCAACTCCTAGTGACCCCATGGACTGCAGCCCACCAGGCTCCTCCATCCATGGGATTCTCCAGGCAAGAGTACTGGAGTGGGGTGCCATTGCCTTCTCCGATTTAGGTATGACCTAAATCAAATCCCTTATGATTATACAGTGGAAGTGAGAAATAGATTTAAGGGACTAGATCTGATAGATAGAGTGCCTGATGAACTATGCTTGAAGGTTCATGACATTATACAGGAGACAGGGATCAAGAACATCCCCATGGAAAAGAAATGCAAAAAAGCAAAGTGGCTGTCTGAGGAGGCTTTACAAATAGCTGTGAAAAGAAGAGAAGAGAAAAGCAAAGGAGAAAAGGAAAGATATAAACATCTGAATGCAGAGTTCCAAAGAATAGCAAGAAGAGATAAGAAAGCCTTCTTCAGCAATCAATGCAAAAAAATAGAGGAAAATAACAGAATGGGAAAGACTAGAGATCACTTCAAGAAAATTAGAGATACCAAGGGGACATTTCATGCAAAGATGGGCTCAATAAAGGACAGAAATGGTATGGACCTAACAGAAGCAGAAGATATTAAGAAGAGGTGGCAAGAATACACAGAACTGTATAAAAAAGATCTTCACGACCCAGATAATCATGATGGTATGATCACTCATCTAGAGCCAGACATCCTGGAATGTGTGGGCCTTAGAAAGCATCACTATGAACAAAGCTAGTGGAGGTGATGGAATTCCAGTTGAGATCTTTCAAATCCTGAAAGATGATGCTGTGAAAGTGCTGCACTCAATATGCCAGCAAATTTGGAAAACTCAGCAGTGGCCACAGGACTGGAAACGGTCAGTTTTCATTCCAATCCCAAAGAAAGGCAATGCCAAGGAATGCTCAAACTATCGCACAATTGCACTCATCTCACATATTAGTAAAGTAATGCTCAAAATTCTCCAAGCCAGGCTTCAGCAATACGTGAACCGTGAGCTTCCTGATGTTCAAGCTGCTTTTAGAAAAGGCAGAGGAACCAGAGATCAAATTGCCAACATCTGCTGGATCATCAAAAAAGCAAAAGAGAGTTCCAGAAAAACATCTATTTCTGCTTTATTGATTATGCCTAAGCCTTTGACTGTGTGGATCACAATAAACTATGGAAAATTCTGAAAGAGATGGGAATACCAGACCACCTGACCTGCCTATTGAGAACCTATATGCAGGTCAGGAAGCAACAGTTAGAACTGGACATGGAAAAACAGACTGGTTCCAAATAGGAAAAGGAGTACATCAAGGCTGTATATTGTCACCCTGCTTATTTAATTTATATGCAGAGTACATCGTGATAAATGCTGGGCTAGAAGAAGCACAAACTGGAATCAAGATTGCCAGGAAAAACATCAATAACCTCACATATGCAGATGACACCACCCTTATGGCAGAAACTGAAGAGGAACTCAAAAGCCTCTTGATGAAAGTGAAAGTGGAGAGTGAAAAAGTTGGCTTAAAGCTCAACATTCAGAAAACGAAGATCATGGCATCCGGTCCCATCAATTCATGGGAAATAGATGGGAAACCAGTGGAAACAGAGTCAGACTTTATTTTTTTGGGCTCCAAAATCACTGCAGATGGTGACTGCAGCCATGAAATTAAAAGATGCTTACTCCTTGGAAGGAAAGTTATGACCAACCTAGATAGCATATTCAAAAGCAGAGACGTTACTTTGCCAACTAAGGTCCGTCTAGTCAAGACTATGGTTTTTCCTGTGGTCATGTATGGATGTGAGAGTTGGACTGTGAAGAAGGCTGAGCGCCAAAGAATTGATGCTTTTGAACTGTGGTGTTGGAAAAGACTCTTGAGAGTCTGTTGGACTGCAAGGAGATCCAACCAGTCCATTTTGAAGGAGATCAGCCCTGGGATTTCTTTGGAAGGAATGATGCCAAAGCTGAAACTCCAGTACTTTGGCCACCTCATACGAAGAGTTGACTCACTGGAAAAGACTCTGATGCTGGGAGGGATTGGGGGCAGGAGGAGAAGGGGACGACAGAGGATGAGATGGCTGGATGGCATCATTGACTCGATGGACGTGAGTTTGGGTGAACTCCGGAAATTGGTGATGGACAGGAAGGCCTGGTGTGCTGCAATTCATGGGGTTGCAGAGTCGGACACAACTGAGTGGCTGAACTGAACTGAACTAAAAAAATAGTACAAATGAACTTATTTACAAAACAGAAAACAGATTCAAACATAGCAAACAAACAATTGTCAAAAGGAGAATGGATAAATTGGGATTATGTGATTAACAGATACTGCTATGTATAAAATAGCTAGGCAGTAAAGATCTACTGTAGAGTATAGGGAAGCATATTCAATATATCACAGAAAACTATAATGGAAAAGAATCATATTATATACATATATATATCAGTTATATATATTATATATATATCAGTTATATATATATATTATATATATATATATATATATATATATATATATATATATATATATATCAGTTCTTAAGTCATGTCTGATTTTTGTGACCCCATGAATTGTAGCATGCCAGTCTTCCCTGTTGTTCACTATCTCCTGGAGTTTGCTCAACTTCACATCTGTTGAATTGGTGATCTCATCCAATCATCTCACTCTCTGTTGAGGAGAACGAGTTCTCCTCCCACCTTCAAATTTTCCCAGCATCAGGATCTTTTCCAATGATCAGGCTCTTCATATCAGGTGACCAAAGTATTGGAGCTTCAGCTTCAATATCAGTCCTTCCGATGAATATTCAAGTTTGATTTGCTTTAGGATTGACTAACTGCATCATTTTGCTGTACAAATAAAACTAACACAACATTGTAACTCAACAACATATAATTTTAAAAAATTTAACATTTTAAGCAACATCATATGAGCTATTTTTTTTTACTTAAAATTTTAAGTGACACAAATAGCCACTCCGGTATTTAGGCCACCTAGATAAGCTACAATCATCCAGCTGAGACTTTGATGTTATTTACTTCTCCATTCAGTACAGATAGAAACTAATCCTCTCCTACAATTTTATTGCCTTTTGGTATTACATAACTTTGTTTATTAATAACTATAAAGATCTGATATACCACTATATTCGCTGGGATTTTAGATGTTAAATACTTAGCATTCTTTGCTAACACATGCAACCTTAGGTGGCTTAAACAGGCATTTAAGAAAGTTTCACCTCATCTGTGTGTGGTAACACTGATGAATTATTTCAGAACAGATGTTAACGTTTAACACATTTACTTCTTGGATGTTCATTTGAAAAAGAAATCTGTAAGCCTGTAAATTATCAGACTGACAGACTGGAAAGAAGAAACATATCTATATTTTTTCTATCAATTAAACACCTTTGATTTTAGAGTCAATGTCTTCAGTGAAGTCTTTTAGAGCTGTTAAACATTGTTCACATCTCTTCAATTACTCTTGCTAAGCATTTAATAACTTCATAGGAAGAAACTGTGTTCTCTCAGTGGCTACACAGTTCCCAGTGCTAATTCTTTACACACTAATTCTTTACTAATATATGTGTGTGTGTGTGTGTGTGTGTATATATATACACTAAGTCTGTACTAATAGATATAGATATAGATATATACACACACACACACACACTAATTCTGTACTAATATATATATATATATATATACACACACACCTTAGAGTAAAAGTCTGTCCTGAAGAGAGGAGTGGATTGGGATTCCACAAATCATATGTGGAATAAGGAAATGAATCTCAAACATCAGTGTGAATCAAAATCAACTGGCATGTGGGTAGATTAAAACAGACTCGAGTTTCTGATTCAGCTGGTCTGGGGTTGGATACAGAGCTTATCTCTAACAAAAGTCCAGGAGGTGCTGATGCTGAGGCTTCTAGTCTGAGAAACACCCTGTAACATCAAAAGAGTTAGCATCAAAAGCTAGCCCATCTCCTAGCTTCTATTAGAAGACATGAGCCTAATTTCAGTGGGTATCTCGCTCCAAGTTGCAAAACTACCTCTTGATCACAAAGAGGTGAGAAGTTAGTTTTTCCTCTGAAAAAAAGGCATTCAGGTAATACAGATGGTCATCTCTATTTCCAGGTAAAATTAGGATGAATTGTGTGTGAGAAATGGTGTTGTCAAGTTCTCTTGAGGACCAGTTTTTTTTTTTTTTTTTTAAATTGGAGGCTAAATACTTTACAATATTGTGGTGGTTTTTGCCATACATTCACATGAATCAGCTATGGGTGTACATGTGGACCAGTTTTGTTTACCTTAAAGATATGTGAATAATGTATTGCAGTTGAAGTTGATTGCCTACAATACTCAGCACATTCTGGTTTAATGCTTATTCAGCAATAAAAGTGTTTTCTTTCTCTAAAAAAGAATCACTGATGTTGAATATAAGTTTACCCAGTTGTCTTCCCAGGTTAAAAATTGTTCAATAATTGAAAAAGTCATGGGGCTCTTGCAAATTCAATAAACATGATTTTGTTTTTTAGAGATGTAGAGCAAAGATTCTAAGTAGCCCTAAAAATGAGAAAAAATTGTTTAATTTCATTTAATTTCAATATTTTGATGCAGAAAGCTTCCCCCTCTCATGGGTAATAAACATCTCTACTTAAAATATTTCATCATTACAGGGAAAATTGCTCTCAGAACTTTACTATGAGAACCTCCTAGCATACTATCTTATAGAACTGCATTCTTCACACTTGACCCTTTAGGAAAAGGATGCCAAAGGGCTGCCTTTCTTCTTGCACAGAGAAGGAGTCAATGACACCAAAAGTGTCCCTGAAATTGTAAATACTTTTTGGGAAGCCATAGTAGAGCACACATGCTCATCATACCAAATTTTTTTTTTTGGGGGGGTGGGGGGGAGCTGGGTATTGCCATCAGTAAAAAAGTTTTACTACTCACTGACCCTATGTCCAGTGCTTTATTTTTTTCCATCTTCAGATCTAAACAAGATCATTAACTTGTTAATGAATGGAAATGTTGCCTGGCAGCCAAAAAGAAGTTATAACTATTAATTTCACGTTGCTGCAAAATGAATGATCACACAAATAATAGATGAAAACAACACACACTTACTCTCATATTTCTTGATCAGGAATCTGGACACAGCTCCCTGGATTATCTCCTCAGGATCTTATGAGGGTGCAATGAAGGTGTTAGTCAGACTGCATTCTCACCTAGAGGATCAGCTTGGGAAAGATTATCTTCCAAAATCTCTGCAGTTGTTAGGAAAATTCAGCTTCCTGCCATTGTGAGGCTGATGTCAGAGTTTTCTTCTTGGCTGTTGCCTCCCTTCCTGGGAGCCTCTCAGTCCCTGGTTCCACAGCCCTCTCTGTTGCCTTTTTACAATGTGACAGCTCACATTTTCAAAACCAGTGAAGGAGAGACAGCTCTTCTCATCAAGGATGGTCCCATTCTTCTAAGTGCTTTCAGCTGATTAAGTCAGGCCTTCCCAAGATGACATCTTTTCAATTAGTTCAAGTCAACTGCTTTAGGACAATATATTAATCTGCAAAATCCTCTCACCACTGCCTATTCCACTGGCTAGAGGCATGTCCTACCACACTTGGGGTAGGAGAGAATATGGGTGGAAGCTCAGAGTGCAGACAGCATAGATTCCATCTTAGCCTTTGCCTTTTACATTAAGTTTAGATCACAGATTATTTTCGTGACAAGTAAATCTGTGATGAGGTGGAAAAGCAGTTTAAACCAGTGGTTAACAAAAGGAAGAGAACTTGAGATTGTTAGAACATGCTCATAACTGCCTTAAACCAGAGTTTATAATTTAATTGTCTTTGAGTAGAATTAGTGCCTCAGTCTGTTTTCAATGCTCCCAGGTGATTCTCTGTTTAATTAGGTGAACACAAGTGCTTTCAATACTTGGAAAATTTAGAGAACTAAAGTGCTTACCCAACAGCCCACCTGTTTCTAGTCTCATTGGAAGACCCTAAAATAAGTGAGATTGTCTAATGCAACACCTGCAGAAGGGGCTATTTTAATTTGAGAGTCATTTGTACTCACATTTTGGTGAGACCTGAGGTGTCTAGGATTTAATTATTTAGTAAGATGAAATGTTTAGATTAAAAAAAAAATAGTTCATTTGCTTCCTTCATACCATCCTAAAAATTTCAGCTGGGGGTAGATGTATACATTTAAAAAGAAAAGAAAACTATAATAAATCCTGTGACCATGTTGTATTGAAGTTGGAGTATCAGTGTAAATTCACATTTGTATGTGTCCACACTCTCCACTTTGCTGGGAGAAACATCAACAACCTCAGATATGCAGATATTACCCCAATGGCAGAAAGTAAAGAGAAACTAAAGAGCCTCTTGAAGAGGATAAAAGAGGAGAGTGCAAAAGCTGGCTGAAACTCAACATTCAAAAAACAAAGATCATGGCTTTCAGTCTCACTATTTCATGGAAAACAGATGGGTAAAAAAGTGGAAGCAGTGGCATATTTAATTTTCTTGGGCTGCAAAATTACTGTAGACAGTGACTGCAGTCATGAAATTAAAAGATGTTTGCTCCTTGGAAGAAGGCTATGACAAACCTAGACCGTGTTTTAAAAAGCTGAGACATCGCTTTGCTGACAAAGGTCCTCTAGTCAAAGTTATGGTTTTTCCAATATTCATGTACAGATGTGAGAGTTGGACCATAAAGAAGGCTGAGCAACAAAGAATTGATGCTTTCAAATTGTGGTGCCAGAGAAGTCTCTTGAGAGTCTTTTGGATAGCAAGGAGACCAATCCACTCAATCCTAAAGGAAAACAACCCTTAATACTCACTGGAAGGACTGAAGCACCAATACCCTGGCCACCTGATACAAAGAGCCAACTCACTGGAAAAAGACCCTGATGCTTGTAAAGATTGAAGGCAGGAAGAGAAGGGGGAAGTGGAGGATGAGATGGTTGGATGGCACCATCAACTCAATGGACATGAATTTGAGCAAACTCCAGGAGATAGTGAAGGACAGAAAAGCCTGGGGTGCTTTAGCCCATAGGGTTATAAAGAGTTGGACACAAATTAGTGACTGAACAACACACTTTCCACTGAATGAGCCTGGGACCAGTTATACCCCAGTATCAATGAGCTCATTTAGTGCCTGGGTCTTGGCTTCTAAACACCACTGTCACTAAAAGGAACCATGTATTCTTAAAATATGTGGATAATTCCAGGAATGGCATTGTAAATGCCAGACATGAGCTGGAAAGCTCATGAAAAATATCCTCAAAAAACAATGGGGACATGTTAACAGAGCCTGAAGAGTTTCCCACTGTTGAAACCAGAGACAATTTAAATTTCAAAATAAATATATAAAGAAATGAATAAATAAATGGAGGGAAGATACATTTTTTCCTTATAGTAGAAAGTCATGTAATAAATATATAAATAATTTAAGACTTCACTATTTAGTAATATCATAGTAATTGATACATGCAAGAATTATCTATCCCTGAGTCCTCAAAATACTGGGTGAAAAATTTTGATGAGAACTAGCATATTTACATAATCTCAAACTGTATGAACAACAAAATAACAGCAACAAGAAATTAATTGCAAAAGGAAAAAGACTACCTTTTAAGTGGAAAATGACAGCAGATGTGACTCTAATCAAGTGGTTAAGATAGCATTACCAGTATTAAGACAAAGTCCAAAATAAGATTCAATGAGATAAAGCACAGCCTGAATTGTCTGAATCTAATCATGATGAAATACAAAACAAACTGAGTGTCTTTCTGTGAAATAACCCTGCAGAAGTATATATATATATATATTCAAGCATCAAGGGTGAATGGTTTCTGACTGAAGGAGAGTGAAAATCTATTCCATTTTGAAGCATAGTGAAAAGACATGACAGCTAATGCAACTGGCCAACTTTGTTTGGATGTTTTATTATACATACTATTAGACAACTGGGAAATTAAATGGAGTTTATGGATTAGATAGTGCATTAGTTTTCTAGAGGTGCGGTAACAAAGTAATACAGAGTGGGCTTAAATTACTGAAATTTATTTTTTCACAGTATTGAAGCTGGAAGTCCAAGATCAAGGTATAGGCAGATTTGTTTTTTTCTGGGGCTTCTCTCCCCAGTTTGTGGATCGATACTCTCTTGCTTCCTCTTTGCATCATGGTCTCACGGTCTCCACCTTCTTGTGGTGTCTCTGTGTGTGTCCAAATTGCCTCTTCCTAGTTCAGTTCAGTTGCTCAGTCATGTCTGACTCTTTGCAACCCCATGAATCGCAGCAGGCCAGGCCTCCCTGTCCATCACCAACTCCCGGAGCTCACCCAGACTCACGTCCATCAAGTCAGTGATGCCATCCAGCCATCTCATCCTCTGTCGTTCCCTTCTCCTCCTGCCCCCAATCCCTCCCAGCATCAGAGTCTTTTCCAATGAGTCAACTCTTCGCATGAGGTGGCCAAAGTACTGGAGTTTCAGCTTTAGCATTCCAAAGAAATCCCAGGGCTGATCTCCTTCAGAATGGACTGGTTGGATCTCCTTGCAGCCTCTTCCTAAGGAGGCCACAAATGGGAATGGTTTGAGACCAACCCTACTGGCCTCATTTTAATTTAATCACCTCCTTACAGTCTCTATCTCCAAATACAGTCATATTCTGCGGTATTGGTGATGAGGACTTCAATATATGAACTTGGGGGGATACAGTGTAGTCCCAAACAGATGGTATTAAGCTCAAAACAGATGGTATTGGCCCCAAACAGATGGTATTAAGAAATCAATATTAATTTCCTGATTTTGATGGTTCTACTGTGGTAATGTTTGAGAATGTCTTTGTTTTCATGACCGCTCCCACTAAGGAATTTGAAAGTGACACCAGTCTCTCAATTTACCTTTAACTGGTTCAAATTTTTCATGCTATATTTTTAAAAAGTAGGACTAGTAAGAAAATCGTGGCTTTATGGAAGAGGTATCAATGTCATGCTTAGGAAAGGGCTGAAACAGTGTCAGTATTTACTAAGTGACCAGCACTTATTCTTCTGGCTTTAGTTGCAAACTATAGGAAATGTGACCCACTCCAGTGTTCTTGCCTGGAGAATCCCAGGGATGGGGGAGGCTGGTGGGCTGCCATCTATGGGGTCACATAGAGTTGGACACGACTGAAGTGACTTAGCAGCAACATAGGAAATGTGATTATAGATGGAATCACTTTCTTGCTCTAACTTTGAGAGATTTCCAGGAGTATAAGTAAAACAGAATTCTAAGGGGAAAAGGAGAGATAAAGCTCTAGTTCGGGATAGTCAAGAAAGATGAATGAATTTTGATGCTCAAGGTGCAAAGCTTTATATAAACTTCTGACATCTTAAGTGGAGAGCCCCAATAGAAGGAATCTCAGCTGTGGTTGGCTGTGAAAAAAATAGGAAGCATGAGAGTATAGAGAAGTTAAAACAATTTCTGGACAAGAGATAAATTCAACATTATGTGATAATAGCAATTGACAATGTACAAAAAATAATGCTTTATTTTCCTCTACACTGATCTTTCCTCCTTTGAATGTTACTATCATATTTAACTGCAATGAATATAAAAAGATGGCTACAATAAAGGGCATAAATGTATGGACCTAACAGAAGAAAATATTAAGAAGAGGTGACAAGAATACACAGAAGAACTGTACAAAAAAGGTCTTAATGACCCAGATAAACACCCTGATGTGATCACTCAGCTTGAGCTACACATCCTGGAATGAGAAGTCAAGTGGGCATTAGAAAGCATCACTATGAACAAAGCTGGTGAAGGTGATGAAATTCCAGCTGAGCTGTTTCAAGTCCTAAAAGATGATGCTGTTAAAGTGTTGCACTCAATATGCCAGTAAATTTGGAAAACTCAGCAGTGGCCACAGGACCATAAAAAGTCAGTTTTTATTTAAATCCCAAAGAAAGACAATGCCAAAGAATGTTCAAACTACCACACAATTGCACTCAGTTCAGTTCAGTTGCTCAGTCATGTACGACTTTTCGTGACTCCATGAACTACAGCCTGCCAGGCCTCCCTGTCCATCACCAATTCCCAGAGTTTACTCAAACTCATGTCCATTGAGTTGGTGATGCCATCCAACTATTTCAACCTCTGTCATCCCCTTGTCCTCCTGCCTTCAATCTTTCCCAGTGTAAGGGTCTTTTCAAATGAGTCATTTCTTTACATTAGGTGGCCAAAGCATTGGATTTTCGGCTTCAGCACCAGTCCTTCCAATGAATATTCAGGGTTGATTTCCTTAGGTTGGACTGATTGGATCTCCTTGTAGTCCAAGGGACTCTCAAGAATCTTTCCCAGTACCACAGTTCAAAAGCAGCAATTCTTTGGTGCTCAGCTTTCACATCCACACATGACTACTGGAAAACCATAACTTTGACTAGATGGAGTGCTATTGGCAAAGTAATGTCTCTGCTTTTTAATATGCTGTCTAGGTTGGTGATAACTTTTCTTCCAGGGAGCAAGCATCTTTTAATTTCACATCTGCAGTCACCATTTGCCCTTATCTCACACACCAGCAAAGCAATCCTCAAAATTCTCCAAGCAAGGCTTCAACAGTACGTGAACCATGAAAGTCCAGATGTTTAAGCTGGATTTAGAAAAGGCAGAGGAACCAGAGAGAATAAATTGCCAACATCTGCTGGATCATCAAAAAAGCAAGAGAATGCCAAAAAAACATCAACTTCTGCTTTACTGACTACACCAAATCCTTTGACTGTGGATCACAACTGGAAAATTCTTCAAGAGATGGGAATACCAGACCACTTCACCTGCCTCCTGAGAAATCTGTGTGCAGATCAAGAAGCAATCATTAGAACCAGATAAAGAACAGACTGGTTCCAAATTGGGAAAGGACTACTTCAAGGCTGTATATTGTCACCCTGCTTATTTAACTTATATGCAGAGTACATCATGCAAAATGCTGGGATGGATGAAGCACAAGCTGGAATCAAGATTGCCAGGAGAAATATCAATAACCTCAGATATGCAGATGTCACCACCCTTATGGCAAAAAGCAAAGAGGAACTGAAGAGGCTGTTGATGAAAGGAGGAGAGTGAAAAAGCTGGCTTGAAACTCAACATTCAAAAAACCAAGACCATGGCATCTGGTCCCATCACTTCATGTCAAATAGTTGGGGAAATAATGGAAACAGTGACAGACTTTATTTTCTTGGCCTCCAAAATCACTGCAGATGGTGATGACAGCCATGAAATTAAAAGATGCTTGCTCCTTGGAAGAAAAGTTATGACCAACCTAGACAGCATGTTAAAAAGCAGAGATATTAGTTTGCCAATAAAGAAGCATCAAGTCAAAACTATGTTTTTTTCGATAGTCATGTATGGATGTGAAAGTTGGACCATGAAGAAAGATGAGCACCAAAGGACTGATGCTTTTGAACTGTGGTGTTGGAGAAGACTAAAGAATCCTAGTCTTCCTAGTCAATCTCAGTCAATCCTAAAGAAATCAGTCCTGAATGGTCATTGGAAGGACCGATGCTGAAGCTCAAATACTTTGGCCACCTGATGTGAAGAACTAACTCATTGGAAAAGATCCTGAGTCTGGGAAATATTGAAGACACGAGGAGAAGGGGATAACAGAGGATGAGGTGTTTGGATAGCATCACTGACTTGATGGACATGAGTTTGACCAAGCTCTGGGATTTGGTGGTGGACAGGGAATCTGGTGTGCTGCAGTCCACGGAGTTGCAAAGAGTTGGACAGACTGTGAACGACTGAACTAAACTGATAATTTGTGGGTCAGTGTCCTGGGCTGTGTCTCTGATATTCTGGAGAATATAGGACAAGTTCTCTCAAACAAAGAGCTTACCATCTGGTGGTGTAGATGAACAAAAAAGAAAAGAAAAGAAATAAAAAGTTTCTCCAGTATTTTAGACAAAGGCAAATAGAAGGCCTGTTTTGTGGTTCATTGAGGAAAACTATAGAGGTCAAGAAGGCTAGAAAGCATGGTAATTACCCAGAGCCTGATGCCTTTTTTTTTTTTTTTTGGTTCTGGCCTCTTTTGTGATGCAGATAATCCTCCTCCCCTCTCTTGGGCCTCCAGTCACTTGACTAATTCCTATGCAGCTGTAAGTTTATGGCAGCATAAGCTCTGTTTGTGGACTGTAAGTAGACTTTACAAGTTTTGAGGAGGGGATTGGCATAATCAGACTTGCAATTTGGGTCTCTTCATTATTTCAAATGAAGAATGTATGTCTTCCAGACAGTCCTTGCTGACACCCCAAGAGCCTGTGTTGAATTCTTCCCTGACAGATTACCTAGAGCCATGTACTAATAGTTCCTAAAGCAACTCTATTGTAGTGATCTGCCAGTATATCTGGAATTCCAACCAGACTATCCATTTCATGGACAGGAACCACATTTCACAGAATGTTAGATCTTCAGCACTTAGCTAAATGCTGTAACTTTTTGATGAATTAAAGAATAAATACTTGACGAAATATAACCAAAGAGTTTGTAAACTTAGAGACATTTCTTCCACCTGGAGAATCACTCATGGATTACGTGAAACTTGAACTGATTTTTGGAGTGTGGATATGATTGGAAAGGATAGAGAAGGAGGAAAAGGAATTCTAAGCTGAGGCAGCAGGGTTGTGCAAAGATGCTTAAGACCAAGGTGTTCTGTGAGAATGAGCTATTTTAACTGGACTGAGAGTATAGCCTGACTGGAATGTATACTTTCTCAGGGATTGTAAAGTGGAGGGCCAAGTTGTAGGGCATATGAATATTGTGCTTAGAAACACACTCTGTGCTGCAAATCATGAGGATATACTGAAATTTTTGAGCAGGGAATTGGCATTTTCAGAGCTCTGGTGTGGGGTTCACTCATCACTTCAGTACCTGTTTTCTGAGCATCTCTTCTGTCTCAGTCACTGTGTCAGATGCTGGGGAAAACACACAAATACTACCATGGAAGTCAGATACACATGTGAATTCTGGAGAGAAAGCAAAGAAAATAAGACAATTGCAATAATATTGAAATAATCTAGTGAGAATTAAGGACACACTGGCTGTGGAAATCTTTGCAGTTATTAATATCTTAATAAGCAAAATATTGTCTACAGAACAAAACATTAGGCATATTTCTTGTGTGACGTATGTATGATATCAATTATCCATACCTGGAGATCGTCTATGTACCCAGAGCAGGTAATCCTTTTATAGAATTATTTTTAGACTATCTTAGTTTATAATTGATGTTTATTTGCTAAGTTTTCCGCAACTCTTTTGTGACCCCATGGGCTTGTAGCCCTCTAGACTCCTCTGTCCATGGGATTTCCCTGACAATAAAACTGGAGTGGTTTGTCATTTCCTTTTCCAGGGGATTTTCCAGACCTAAGGATCAAGCCCACATCTCCTGCATTGGCAGGCTGCTTCTTTACAAGTGAGCCACCAGGGAAGCCCCTACTTTATAACAGAATCTCACTATAGCATCTCTCTCTGACCTACTTCAGTTCAGTCGCTCACTCGTGTCCGACTCTTTGAGACCTCATGAACTGCAGCACACCAGGCCTCCCTGTCCATCACCAACTCCCAGAGATTACTCAAACTCATGTCCATTGAGTCATGATGCCATCCAACCATCTCGTCCTCTGTCGTCACCTTCTCCTCCTGCCTTCAATCTTGCCCAGCATCAGGGTCTTTTCCGATGAGTCAGTTCTTTGCATCACGTGGCCAGAGTATTGGAGTTTCATCTTCAGCATCAGTCCTTCCAATGAATATTCAGGGCTGATTTCCTTTAGAATGGACTGGTTAGATCTCCTTACAGTCCAAGGGACTCTCAAGACTTTTCTCCAACACCACAGTTCAAAAGCATCAATTCTTCAGCACTCAGCTTTCTTTATCGGAGAAGGCAATGGCACCCCACTTCTGTACTCTTGCCTGGAAAATCCCATGGATGGAGGAGCCTGGAAGGCTGCAGTCCATGGGGTCGCTGAGGGTCGGACACAACTGAGTGATTTCACTTTCACTTTCATTCATTGGAGAAGGAAATGGCAACCCACTCCAGTGTTCTTGCCTGGAGAATCCCAGGGACGGTGGAGCCTGGTGGGCTACCGTCTATGGGATCACACAGAGTCGGACTTGACTGAAGCGTCTTAGCAGCAGCAGCAGCTTTCTTTATAGTCCAACTCTCACATCCATACATGATTATTGGAAAAAAACCATAACTTTGACTAGACCTTTGTTGGAAAAGTAAACTTTGTTGGTAAAGTTTGTTAGACCTTTGTTGGCAAAGTAATGTCTCTGCTTTTTAATATGCTGTCTAGGTTGGTCATAACTTTTCTTCCAAGGAGCAAGTGTCTTTTAATTTCATCATCTGCAGTGATTTTGGAGCTCCCCAAAATAAAGTCTGTCACTGTTTCCACTGTTTCCCCATCTATTTTCCATGAAGTGATGAGACGAGGTGCCATCTTATGTTCTGATTTACTTGTTTCAACTAAATTAAGCACATTTGAATGACATCTACTTAAAGGGTAGAAACCACTAACAGGGCTAATGAACAAAAAAGAAAGAATATATGTGACATGAACTGTACACACCTCCTCTCTTTTAGAACCATCTGGAACCATTAGAACCAGAACCATTTGTGTTTCTGGCTTCCTTGGTATTCCTTGGTCTGTTTTTCTTCCTTGGTCTTTGGGAACTGCACCCTCTTGTGGAAGAAGTGTAATGGCTTCTTTTGGATGATGCGTTGTCTGTGCAGGTACCTACCTGGCTAAAGAGCCAGGGAGAATTGGAGGCTGAAGGTTGAGTCTTAAGTCAACCTATTACAGGGCTGGTCATCTGTGAACACAGCTCAGGTATTTAAAAAGAGTTCTCCATTCCTTACCTCTACAGTCAGAGCAGAACCAACTTTCATCATTTGTTTTCCCTGAAGGGTGTTGTATCAAAGAACACCCTCCACCTCACTGGCCTCTTTCCTCAGAAGCTTCTGAAAAAAAAAAAAAAAAAAGCTTCTGCCAAAGAAATGTGTGTGATGGGGCAGTGTTAATTAATATTGATTCACTACTTTGACTTTGTCTACTTTAACTCAGAGAACTGTATGCAATAGATGAAAACATTTCTCTGGCTTCTTGGTTTTCCTGGCCAGTATAAAAAGAGCTTTGATTCATAATTCATTTTGGGCTAAACATATTCACAATCTGATCTTAAACTTAAGTTTTCAAGGAGAAAAAAGAACAATACCAATATTCTGACCATATAAATGTTTCACTGCTTTACTTTCTTATTCTAATGCATAAGAGTTACATATAAAACAAAGGACTTTAAGAAATGCTATCGATATCCTTAAACTGGTAAAACTACCTCTGGATTGGCAGCTATTGGAATTGTAGGCATCATGAGTAGAAGAAGAAAATAAGCTTCTGGGGTGACTACCTTGCCTTTTCTCCCTTATTGTAATGGTGATCAATGAACCAGAAGGAGTCAAAGTTAGTTGGCCTTCTCTTCCATCTCATTGCAGAGCCAGGGGTCAGAAATTGCCTTTGTGTAACCAAAATCAGTTGGGCCACCTTGGTTTACTTTCATGGTAATGAGTACATGCTTAAAACTCCTTTTTAAGTATTTCTTAAGCATTAGCACAATAGTTGTACCCTGATATTACTAATACCAATCATTGGAAGCAGGTTTAATATAGTATCATTGCAACCAAAACTGGGTTCTGACTGCTCACTACTCAAAAGCCAAGAAACAAAGTTGGTGGAAAGAAATATTTTTTAGATGCCAGCAACTGGGGAGAGAAGGAGGGATTGCAGATGTTTATCCAAGGGCTGGTACCATCCCCTCATTGCCTACTGACTGAACTATTATTATTTTAGCTTATTTGACTGTTTTACTTTGCTCCTGCATTTACTCACTTCTTTGATTAAATTTATTCTTTGAATTTTTTCTGCAGACAAAATGCAGGCAGGCAGAGGACATGGCAGGCAAGGGTCATAGCATCCCGCTCCATTTCATCATTATATTCTGAGAAGTTTTATGAATTTAAAAGTGACATATTGTGAGCTAAGTTCCAATTGCATGCATGTATTTGCAACCACGATAATGCAAAATCATTGAAAATATGAAGGCTGCTAGTTAAAGGAGTGGTATATTGAATAATATGGAAAAATATATTCTTGAATGCTGGTCTTAATTTTATTCAGAGTATACTGGTGATTTTTTGGAAAAGGATTTTTTTTCTTGAATAAAAGAGAAAATTTCAAAAGCAAACTTAGGTTTCTATGAATTTTTTATCATTAATAAATTAATTAACTGAAGCTTACTAATAAGTCACTGCACACCTGCTGAGTGCCTGCTAAGTGCCATGGACTGATCTCAATAAAAAAATCTTACATATGTTGACTCATTTCACCCTCAGACAGTGGTATGAGTTAAGTACTATTATTATCCTGATTTTGCAGAAAGGAAATTGAGGCATGGAGATTTAAGTGTCTTGTCCAATTGTACACTTAGTAAGTATCAGGGGAATTCTTTGAAGCCCAGCATTCTGGACTAGAACCTGTTTGCTAACTGCTGTGATGCATGCATTTGCTTCTCTGAGCCTTGAATCCATGGGAGCTACTCTTGCCAGTGTGAGCTTCCAGAAGCCAGGAGCCAAATGGCAGTGAGCGTACAGGAGCATCAGCTGTCAAGGGGGCTCGCAAACGCTCAAGCTCCTGCTCATTTACAGTGCAAAGGAGTAGAAAAGAGAGACAGGACCAGAAACATCGCTGTGTGGAATGTTGTAGAGCTGCCAGAGTAGGTTCATATCTACTGAGATCAAAATAGCTCTTCTAACACTGAGTGATGAAAACAAACTTCTGTTGACGTATCTGCACTGTTTCCTGTCAGAGAATATTAAGTCACTGATGTCTTTGAAGAATTTTGGGCCCCATCTTGAGGGCTCAGAGTGCTGGGTTGTGTTATGGTTTCCATGTTTGTATCTTCCCCAAATCCTCATGTTGAAATTCTAATGCTGATGTAATAGGTGGGGCTCTGGGAGATGTAATGGCCTTGGTAGCTGGGGGCGGGGGCTCTTTGTAGGTGCTTTAGTCCCGAGGGTTGAATATCATCAAGGGAATTAATGCCTTATGAAATTAAAAAGGTGACAGAAAGATTCCTTGCCTACCATCTTGTGAGGCCACACTGATAAATCCATGTCCTGGAAGAAGGACCTCACCGAACCATTCTGGTATTTGATCTTGGACTTCCAGTCTCCAGAACTGAGAAAAATATGTTTTTATTGTTTAAACCCAGCCTGGTATTTTGTTGTAGTAGCCTAAACAGACTAAGGTAGGGTGCATGGCAGTCACAAAGTATTTTGAAAGGAATACTATGCCAGAGAATTTTGTATTTCTCATTTCTAGACATTATTTAATTAAACTTCTGATTATTCTCAGGATGATCTAAGTTTCTCCTTATTTATTCCTTCTTCTAATCCTTTTTGACCTTTCTTGATCCTCCAATAATTTCCTACACTCAGGGCTGGTATTCAGCAGAAATGCACCAACATATCTGACAGATAGCATCATCCTCAGGGCCCAGGCCAATCTTGTTGCTATTTATACTGATTATCATCTCATTTATATCACTACCATTGTCCTTGTCTTACCTTCTGATTGTCCATCCACAAAGGAATGGATAAAGATTATGTGGTCCATATATACAGTGGGATATTACTCAACCACAAAAAAGAACAAATAGGGACTTCCCTGCTGGTCCTTGTGGTTAAGACTCCTGGATTTCACTGCAGGGGGCATGGGTTTGATCCCTGGTTGGGGTACTAAGATCCCACATGCCACATGGAGCAGCCAGAAAATAAAAACAAATAAAAATATGAAGAAGTCATTAAATAATTTTTTTAAAGAAAGAATGAATGAAATAATTCCATTTGGAGCAAGATAGATGGACCTAGAGATTATCTAGGTCCATCTATTATTATACTAAGTGAAGGCAGTCAGATAGAAAAAGGCAAATGTCATATTACTCCTAATTTTATAAAAATGATACAAATGAACTTATTTACAAAACAGAAACAGACTTACAGATATTGAAAACAAACCTATGGTTATCAAAGGTGAAAGGATGGCAAGTGAGGAAAATCAGGACTTGGATTGAATATATACATGCTACTATATATAACCCTGAAGAAAGAAATGGCAACCCATTCCAGTATTCTTGCCTGTAGAATTCCATGGATAGAGGAGCCTGGTGGGCTGCAGTCCATGGGGTCAGAGTCAGACATGACTGAGTGACTAACCCACAAGCCCGTTGATTGTCCCCTGACTTCTCAATATCCAGAAGTGTGGACTATAAAGAGGATGAAGAGGAACATCAGCTAAGTTTCCTAATCAATACAGAACTAAAAATCTCACCTTTCCCCCAAATATAAGCATTAGTATTGATGTGAAAAGAAAGATCATCCCAGGACTGTTATGCTCAATGACCAAGAACCGATTTTAGTGTGAAAATGTTTGCATTTCTCTTTCTCCTGAACATTCACTGAAGCATGCATTTTTAGTGCTATTCAGGATCTGCACAATCATCAAACATCAATTTCTTCCTTTTAGTGGTAAATAAACAAAAGCCAGAATACTTAAATGAGTCACTCAAGGTCACAGAGATTGCTCATGGAAGAAGCAGGAATAAAACTCTCAGATAAATGGATGTAAAAATTTCGAGTCACACACACCTGAAGAGCTGACATATGTCAGGTTCAGAGTGCCTCATTGGATAATAAGCTAAATTTAATATATTGACATTAAATTAACATGCAGTTTAACAAATTAACCTTTAATTTTCACAGCCACCTTATGTGGCAGTTACTATTATTTCTATTTTACAGATAAGGCACTGATGCACAGAAAGGTTGTTTAACTTATGCATGTTTTCACAGGTACTGAGCAGCAGGAGTGAGATGATACTTTAAGAACTGTAGTTTTATGGGTCTATAGTATTAGCCACTGAACTCAGTCTCTTTCCCTTAAATGTGTACCAGACATTTCTAATCACAGGTCATCTCTGCTTGCATTCTTTTCAGGAAATGCTCTTGCTCTTAACAGATTAAGGTTGCTGGGATGTACTTTGCCTTGGCTTAAAAAATATATATATTCAGAGAATATAAGATGTTTGTAGAAAGGAAAAATACTGAATGCCTTTTTTGTTCAGCCACTAAATGGTTGCCTCAATGATTATGAGATGTGGACACTACTGGTTAAGAGGTTATAATTCTCTTGGATAGATTAGACTTATATAGAAGGCATGACAGAAAACATTTAGAAGACATAATCATGGAATGGTAACTAAAACAGAACATTTGGCAATATATTTGATTCAAATATTCAGGAAATATTTACTAAGCAACTATTCTACATTATCAGAGAAGGCAACGGCACCCCACTCCAGTACTCTTGCCTGGAAAATCCCATGGATGGAGGAGCCTGGTAGGCTGCAGTCCATGGGGTCACTAGGAGTCGGACATGACTAAGCGACTTCACTTTCACTTTTCACTTTCATGCATTGGAGAAGGAAATGGCAACCCACTCCAGTGTTCTTGCCTGGAGAATCCCAGGGATGGGGGAGCCTGGTGGGCTGCTGTCTATGGGGTCGCACAGAGTCGGACACGATGGAAGCAACTTAGCATAGCATAGCATTCTACATTATAGTCTGTTCTAGACACACACTTTTGTAGTAAACAAAATATAGATTCTTTCTATTAGGGAAGTTTACATGCTAGTGAGACAAGACATTCAAACAACAAAAATAAAAATGGTAATAAATAGGTAAAATCATTTTTATTGGAAAATAATGTGTTATGTTGATATAAAAAGTGAGTATTAGAATTTGGTAGGACTTAAAAAGGAGTTGGTGGTTGGCATATATAGCAAATGAGCTTCCCTGGTGTCTCAGATTGTAAATTTGCTTAAAAAGCTGAGCAAAAATATTAAGACAGAAATGGAGGTGTTTGGAGGTGTTTGCAAATGGAGGTGTCCATCTTTTAAGAGGGACAACTAAGTGTAAATCTCCCTATGACAGGAGAGCTGCTTGGTTTGTTCAAGGTCCAGGAAGAAGCCCAGTGTGGTTGAAATAGGGTGATAAGAGGAATTGGAAATCAGATTAGAAGGTTAATCAGGCAAAGGTCTGTGGGGCTTTTGTTCCAAGAGAAAATGAGACTTATGGGGAGGTTTAGAGACAAGCCAATCTGCATTTTCCTCCACTGAATGGTCCACTAGGCCATTGAGATGTTATCTGAATGAAATCCCTTATGATTACACAGTGTAAGTGACAAATGGATTCAAGGGATTAGATCTGATAGACAGAGTGCCTGAGGAACTATGGACAGAAGTTCCTTACATTGTAAAGAAGGCAGTGATCAAGACCATCCATAAGAAAAGGAAATGCAAAAAGGCAAAATGGTTGTCTGAGGAAACCTTACAAATAGCTGAGAAAAGAAAGGAAGTGAAAGGCAAAGGAGAAAAGGAAAGATATACCCATTTGAATGCAGAGTACCAAAGAATAGTAAGGAGAGATAAGAAAGCCTTCTTCAGTGATCAATGCAAAGACATAGAGGAAAACAATGGAATGGGAAAGACTAGAGACCTCTTCAAGAAAATTAGAGATACCAAGGGAACATTTCATGCAAAGATGGGTTCAATAAAGGACAGAAATGCTGTGGACCTAACAGAAGCAGAAGATATTAAGAAGAGGTGGCAAGAATACACAGAAGAACTAAAGAAAAAAAGGTCTTCATGACACAGATAAACACGATGGTGTGATCGCTCACCTAGAGCCAGATATCCTGGAAAGCAAAGTCAAGTGGGCCTTAGAAAGCATCACTATAAACAAAGCTGGTGGAAGTGATGGAATACCAGTTGAGCTATTTCAAATCATAAAAGATGATGCTGTGAAAGTGCTGCATTCAATATGTCAGAAAATTTGGAAAACTCAGCAATGGACACAGGGCTGGAAAAATTCAACTTTAATTCCAATCCCAAAGAAAGACTATACCAGAGAATTTTCAAACTACCACACAACTGCACTCACCTATAATGCTAGCAAAGTAATCTTCAAAACTCTCCACAGGCTTCAAAAGTTTGTGAACCATGAACTTCCAGATGTTTAAGCTAGATTTAGAAAACGCAGAGGAACCAGAGATCAAATGGCCAGCATTCACTGGATTATCAAAAAAGCAAGAGAATATAGAAAAGCATCTACTTCTGCTTTATTGATTATGCCAAAGCCTTGAGTGTGTAGATCACAACTAACTGTAGAAAATTCTTCAAGAGATGGGAATATCAAACCACCTTACTTGCCTCCTAGAAATCTGTATGCAGGTCAAGAAGCAAAAGTTAGAACCAGCCATGAAACAACAGACTGTTTCCAAATTGGGAAAGGAGTACATTAAGGCTGTATATTGTCACGCTGCATATTTAACTTCTATGCAGAGGACATCATGCAAAATGCCAGTCTGGATGAAGCAAAAGCTGGATTCAAGATTCCCAGGAGAAATATCAATAACCTCAGATATTCAGGTGACACCACCCTTATGGCAGAAAGTGAAGAAGAACAAAAGATGCTCTTGATGAAAGTGAAAGAGGACAGTGAAAAAGCTGGCTTAAAACTCAACATTCAGGATGGGGAACACGTGTATACCAGTGGTGGATTCATGTTGATGTATGGCAAAACCAATACAATATTGTAGAGTAAAAAAAAAATAAAAAATGAAAACAGGAAAAAAAAAAACACCTCAACATTCAAAAACAAAAGTCATGGCATCTGGTCCCATCGCTTCATGGCAAATAGATGGGGAAACAATGGAAATGCTGACTGACTATTTTTGAAGGCATCAAAATCACTGCATAAGGTGACTGCAGCCATGAAATTAAAAGACACTTGCTATTTGGAAGAAAAACTATGACCAACGTAGACAGCATATTAAAAAGCAGAAACATTAGTTTGCCTACAAAGGTCCATCTAGTCAAAGCTATGGTTTTCCAGTAGTCATGTATGGATGTGAGAGTTGGACTATAAAGAAAGCTGAGCACTGAAGAATTGATATTTTGAACTGTGGTGTTGGAGAAGACTCTTGAGAGTCCCATAGACTGCAAGGAGATCCAATCAGTCAATCCTAAAGGAAATCAGTCTTGAATATTCATTGGAAGGACTGATGCTGAAGCTGAAACTCTAATACTTTGGCCACGTGATGTGAAGAATGGATTCATTAGAAAAGACCCTGATACTGGGCAAGATTGAAGGCAGGAGGAGAAGGGGACTACAGAGGATGAGATGGTTGGATGTCATCACCAACTCGATGGACATGAGTTTGAGCAAGCTCCAGGAGTCAGTGATGGGCAGCGAAGCCTGGCATGCTGCAGTCCATGGGGTCGCAAAGAGTTGAATATGACTGAGTGACTGAACTGAAGTGAATTTGCATTTTGGAAATGTCATTCTGTTTTGTGCAGTGAGAACATTGCAGCAAAGTAGGGTGGAATCTGAGATAGCAGTCAAGAAGTCTCCTGACATCAACAATGTCAGTGAGAGATCATATTAACTTATACAAGGGATGAGGCAATAGTGGTAATCAGGACTGGTCAACTTCCTAATATAATTTGACACTACTGACAGATTAAAAAAAAAATCCTGACAAATTAATGTAGGGACTTGAGAGAAAAGGTAGAATCAATGATGGATCCAATTTTGGGAGGCTTGATCAAGTGGGACAATTGATTATTTATAGATTCAAAGGAAAGAAATGCGGCACATGATTTGGGGAAAAGATTATTAATTCAGCTTTTATAGATGATTCTGAGATGGACATTAGACTTCCAAGTTAAGATGTCAGGTAAGATGATGAGATGGGACAGAGAGAGGTCTAAGCTGGAGATACAAAATTTTGAAGCTCTTTCGTCATGTAAAAGTCAGGAGTCCCCCACCTTTTTGGCACCAGGGACCAATCCACAGACCTGTGTGGGGGATGATCTCAGAATAATTCAAACACATTACATTTATTGTGCACTTTACTTCTAATCTGATATCACCACTGGTATGACAGGAGGTACAGGTTCATGGCTCAGAGGCTGGGGACCCCTGATGTAGATGACATGTGGAAGCCATGAGATACTGAGGGAATGTGCATTTTTACAAAACAAGAGAGGATCAGAACTGTCCTGTACACTGATGTGAAGGGTTGAAAAGAGGAGAAATCATCAGAAGAACCTAAGAAAGAACAATTGGTGAATTGTAAATGACTTCCAAATTATATGAAGTTCTGAGAAACAAAGACTAATGAGTATTGATGAGGAGGAAATGATCAACAAAATGCAATTCTGCTGATAGATCACATGAAATGAAGACATAATATTGACCTTTGGATTTAGCAACATTAAGGGCATTGGTGACATTTTCTTAATTTTATGGAGAGATGAATGTGAACTAAGTAGAGAATGGGAGAAGAATTGAAGACAACATAAATAGCAATTCTTGAGGGATTTTACTGTAAAGGAGAATAGTGAAATGAGGCTGTATCTCCTAGGGGAACATTTATCTTTCTATCTGTTAAAATATTTAGCTTGTGTGTGTGTGTGTGTATGAAAATACAGCTATTAATATAATAAATAAAGGGCAAACAGCCAGAGAAGAGACTTTATAAGAGTCAAAAATGGGAATGCCAAAGACTTCTCTTCTAATGTGAGACATTTTAATATGGTTTTGGAATAACTAGGTTACAGTCTAAACAAGCGTGTGTAATGGAGAGTATTAGATAAGGTTGCACTCTGTAAAGTTGTGTGTTTGGGGAACCTGCATGCTAATGACTCCGAGAAAATTCACTTGAAAAACACCAGCTGGCCAATCAAACACATCCCTACAGGGTGGCACTATTTTGGTGAATTCATTACAGCCTAACTGTCAAAACTGGATTCATGCTAGTGAAGCTTACCAGGAATCCAAGTTTATTTATTTAAATTAGGCACATTCTCTTCTGACTAATTCTAGAGAAAGGAACATCTTTTGTCTTTCAGTTTCTTCCTTTTTATTAGTTTATCTCCTTTCTCTTTGTATATTTGTCAAGCTCCTGGAAAAGACTTCAATGTAATTATTTTAATGTGTGTTTCCTTAGTTACAGTCAAACCCAGTCATACCTCCCTGAGGGCATTCTTAGGTCACTCTGATCAGATTTCAGGTGCATAAATAGTATCTCAAACCAAGTGATTTAGACAAATGTGGTGATGATTATGCCTATTCTAAACTTCAAAACTCCCAAATTAACCTACTACAAGGATAACTTTTACTACAGCACTGAAGAAACTTTGTGTACTTCATAAGGTGCTCATGGATAGTGGTTGGGTTCTTCTTTAAAAGTATGGCCACCTTGAATATTCTTTAGTCAGTGAACAGATAGACATTCAGAAAAGCCAGAGGCCAATAATTCCCATATTTCTAGGCTTCCCTTTCTTATGTCTGTAGCATATATTTAGGCCTGTGACCTCGAGGAAGAAGTCTTAAATGACACCTGTTATGTAAGGTGTTATTCATTCCTGACATTCCTCCAAAAAGTAGAATGGTTTATTAATATGATACTGTATCTAGCTAGAGATCTGAGAAAAATGAGCTTAGCAAAATAAAATTTAAAAGTTCCAAAGAGAATAATTTAGGGTAGATGTGGTACCTTGGACTCCATCATAGGCTCCACAATGCAGTAAAACCAAAGGCTCTCTAGCTCATCCATCATTCATTCTTTGCAAATGCCTTCATCCTCAAGGCCACCTCATTGTCATTGGTAGTCACTGTAGCTCCAGCATCATGTCTCTGTGAGAGACACAAGGGGCTAAGAATCCTGCCAACTGAATTTACTCTCCCAGAAGCCCCTCTCAAAACTTTCATTCACACCTCATCAGCCACAAACTGTTTATGCTAAAAAAGGTGGAAACATAGGATTTTGTAGCTGGGCACAATGCCATCCCAACAAAACCAGGGTTTGGTTACTAAGTAAGAAGAAAAGAATGGATTTGGTATAAATGATAAACCTTTATCACAGTTGGACTCAGTTGTGAGTGCTCCAGAATGTTATTTTTTTAAGAAGCCTGATAGTCTGTATATTTCAATGACTTAATTTTATTTAAAATTTTATGCCTGAGATTTTGCTTTTGCTTAAATATCCTTGATTGGTTTCTGCCACTTCTATATTTAACTAGATTTTAAGAGCACTGCTGCAAGTATTGATGGCTAATCTTTAGAAACATTGTTTATAAATAAAGTTGATTTTCTTCTTTACTGCTTTGGCAATTATTTTTCCAGGCCAATTCTGTTAATAGTTGTTCCAGTAAACTTATACTGAGCTGTTGGGAAAATAAATCACTTATTTCATATGGAGTTTTCCATGTAGTGATTTTCATATGATTATGCTAAAGACCACAAGTTGGTTGAGTTTCTGTGTAATCAATTTTTCCAAAGCTCAAATGATTTATATTCAACAATTTTGATTATTAATTTGACCTCCTAGGTTTGTTTTTTATAATTATTTCCAAACATAGGAAGATAAATTGCTTATATAGTTCTGAAAATGACATTTTCTTTCGAATTTTCCTGTCTTAGATAATCTTGTTTTCATGGTTTAACAGTAATTCTATGAGGGTGTGATTCTTTTTCCTATTATGTTAAGACCGAATAATAAACATTTATAAAAATATGCATTTCTATGGGAATTTAAAATCCAATTTTAAACCAACTTAGATAAGTGAGTAGTAGTATATACTTCCCTGGATTGAGACAACCCCCCACAGGAGGACCTGTCAACCCACTCCAGCATTCCTGACTGGAGAATCCCAAGGACAGAGGAGCCAGGCGGGTTATAGTCCACAGATTTGCAGTCAGACATGATTGAAATGACTGAAAACAGCACAGCACAGTATTATATACTTACTGAATACCTACCGTCTCAGAGTACTAATACTGTTGCTGTTTAGTTGCTAAGTCACATATGACTCTTTTGTGACCCCATGGACTGTAGTTGTCAGGCTCCCTTATCCAGGGATTTCCCAGGGAAGAACACTGGAGTGGGTTGCCATTTCCTTCTCTAGGGGATTTTCCTGACCCAGAGATTTAATCCACATCTCCTGGTGTCAAGCAGATTCTCTACCACTGAGCCAGGGAAACCCAGTAATACTGTGCTGCTACTGCTAAGTCACTTCAGTCGTGTCCAACTCTGTGCAACCCCATAGATGGCAGCCCACCAGGCTCCACCATCCTTGGGATTCTCCAGGCAAGAACACTAGAGTGGGTTGCCATTTCCCTCTCCAATGCATGAAAGTGAAAAGTGAAAGTGAAGTCGCTCAGTTGTGTCCGACTCTTAGCGACCCCACGGACTGCAGCTTACCAGGCTCCTCCATCCATGAGATTTTCCAGGCAAGACTACTGGAGTGGGGTGCCATTGCCTTCTCTGATAATACACACTACTATTATATAAAACAAACAACAAGGACCTACTGAATATCACAGGGAACTATACTCAATGTTAGGTAGGTAGAACAGGGAAAAGGAGTCCAAAATGGCGGTGGCCAAAAGACAAGGAAGGTCCGAGGACCAGAGTGAAGACCCCAGGCAGAACAAACAGAACAAACAGCACTCCTGGCCAAGCCCAACCTGCATAAGGAAGGCCCAGGTGGAAGAAAAAACACACAAAAGGAGGAGCCAAAGCGCTTTCTCACGGACTCCCTCCCGCGTGCATGCGCTCTTTCTCTCTCTCTCTCCCTCACTCTTCCACTCTCTCTCGCTCTTGCTATCTTCTAAACAAAATAGAGCTGTAACACTGACCCGCCTAAGAGCTATAACACAGTAATACTGTGCAGACACACAAATATCAATATACTAACAGCCCTGATTCAGTGACAAAACATTTAAGTCGATAAACACAATGCAGTGTGATGAGTACTGTAATTGCTGTAATAGGAGCATCAACCAAAATATTGGTCCAATGCCAGAAAGACCTCTGTGTTGAAGAATTAAAGCAATGACTCTCAATACTTAGACTCTCTCAAAATCAACCTCAGAGATGGAAAAAAAAAAAAAAAAAGCCAGCGTCTCACTACTAGACATCTAGAGCTTTCTTGAATGATTCTAAAGAACAGATAGGTGTGGGATAATATTAGATTAAAGAAAGAAAGATTGTTTTTGAGGGTATGGTAGTTTTCCCAGAAGAGAGCCTGTCAGGCAAATAGCAGGTACAGTCACCCAAGGGTTTCTGTGTGACAGGAATCCAGGAAAGAGAAGAGCTGATACCAGCGGATTTTGGAAGTGAGCAAGATGAAAAGCAGTCCTATATTGCCACAAGAAAAAGTTTTAAATTCTTCCATAAAACAGTACTTCTTAAATGGTGTTCATAGGCATTTGCACTCCTCTCCCTGCCCAGATTTCTTGAACAAATAGGTTAAGGAAATGTTGAATTAAAAGCATTGAATGTCTACTCTTCTTGGATATTAAAGATGTATACAACATCAAAATAGCCTGAGAAGTCTGAAATAACGAGACCAGTTACAGCCACAATTTCTAAAGCTTTCTTGCACAAGAAAATTTTGTCCTTTTCCCCTAACCCAGTTTTGGATTTCAACTGATATTCCATAAAACACAATAAGGAAGGCATTGTTTTAGGCAATGATGAGGGCATTAAATATGGCATAAAACCCAGGTTCAGTTCAGTTCAGTCGCTCAGTTGTGTCTGACTCTTTGCGACCCCATGGACCACAGCACACCAGGCCTCCCTGTCCATCACCAACTCCCGGAGTTTACTCAAACTCATGTCCATTGAGTCAGTGATGCCATCCAACCATCTCATTCTCTGTTGTTCCCCTTTCGTCCTGCCTTCAATCTTTCTGAGCATCAGGGCCTTTTCAAATGAGTCAGCTCTTTGCATCAGATGGCCAAAGTATTGGAGTTTCAGCTTCAATATCAGTTCTTCCAATGAAGGTCCTTCAAACCCAAGTACATTGTGTATTTTGAAAATCAATTTTTAAATTAATTTGTTTATTTTAATTACAGTATAATTACTTTGCAATATTGTGGTGCTTTTTGCCATACATTGATATGAATCAGCTATGGGTGCACATGTGTCCCTAATGGTTGTAGTAAGTTGGGAACTTGGCAAGGCTGGAGGCGGGAAACCAGACTACTGCCCCAGTCCCAAAAAGGGACACTAATCATTGTGCAAGGCAATGCTAGTGCAAGAAAAACAGAAAGACTAGATTTGAGAGATATTTAAAAAAACAGTATATGAAGATTTATGGGTAATAGACAGGAATTATTTGTGTACAGGTAATAACAGAAATGAGTGAAGTCGCTGTCGTGTCCGACTCTTTGCGACCCCATGGACTGTAGCCTACCAGGCTCCTCCCTCTATGGGATTCTCCAGGCAAGAGTACTGGAGTGGGTTGCCACTTCCTTCTCCAGGGGATCTTCCCGATCCAGGGCGAACCTGGGTCTCCTGAATTCCAGGCAGACGCTTTAACCTCTGAGCCACCAGGGAAGTCAGTACAGGTAATAAAGTCCAAATTAATATAAGAAAAAAACAGGAAATGTTTACATGGGGTACTTGCAAATCCACATGAGATAATCAAAGGCATGTGAAAGATACTTTATTTAGGCATGGAGAAAAACAAATGCCTGTTAGGAGTTTCCCAAGTCTCCTGACATGAAACAGTGAAAATGAAAAGTAAATATTTTAGCTTGAAATAAAATTATTACCCTTATAAAAGCATTTGATTGTAATATAATTTAGCAAGAAAAGTGCAATTTTTGACACAGTGTGTTTTATAAACATCTAGGGAACATATGTATCTTGTCAGTGGGTGGTACACCAGGATGAGATCTAGAAAAATCCTGTAGACTGTCAGCCTGAAGGAGGAAGATATGGCAGAAATGTGATCTGAGAACTAGCATGCTGATGATATGCTGGAAACCAGGAGACAGTGCTTCTGTGGCAGGTATGGTGGAAAGAAGAGAAGCCAGTCCTTACTGGTTCTATTTTTAACACCTTCTCAGACTGTGTTTACACTAAACCTGCAGTATTTGAAGGACAACGGATTCATAAATCTTAAAAAAGTTTTTTTTTTTCCTTTTATGTTTTCTGAACATTGAATTCTCTCAGTCATGGTGCCATTCAAATGTTTCTCATCCATTTCTATGACAATTACATGTTTCTGCCACACTGATGAACTTAGTGGGGGTTAGTGATTACCATTAAAAATACAGTGTTTTAGAATTTTTATAAGGAACATAATGAAGTAAAATGAACTATATAGATGCAGTGAGTATGCCTTTGAGCTCTTCCATATGTATTACATACAGATTCCAAGAGTATTTATATGACACATCTGACATAAGAAGATCAAATCAAGATTTAAAATCTCCAGATACTGCAGAATATTTTAAAACTTAGACTAAAGCAAACTTCAGATTATATATACCCTAAAAATTTAAGTACAGAATGTCCAACTTCAATTGCATATAAACAAAACTGAGTGAGCACTCAAACTAACGGCATAAACATATTGGATAGGGATGAATGTTCTCAAATTAGCTTATCTACAAGACAGAAACAGACTCACAGACACAGAGAACAGGCTGATGGTTGCCAAGGAGGAGGGGACGTGCGGGAAGGATGGATTGGGAGTTGGGATTAGTAGATGCAAACTATTGTGTATGGAAGGGATAAATAACAAGGTCTTACTCTATAGTACAGGGAATGATATTTAACATCCCGTGATAAAGCATAATGGAAAAGAAAATGAAAACGATTATATGTGTATGTATACCTGGATCTCTGAATGGCAGAAATTAGCACAATATACATCAACTATACTTCAATAAAATAAATTTTGTAAAAAGAATGCATGCTATCATATGAAGACAGCCTGGCTGTCTAATAAAGCTGTGGCCATGTGTAGCAATGCGTGCAAAATCCCAGTGTTCTTTTCCATTTCCCTTTCTTGAATTTCTGTTGATCCTGAAGAAGAGCAAACAGTTCTTTTCTAAAGAATGTAGTCCCATCTGCTTCTCATTTTGACTCTCTTTATGTCTGAATGTTTTAAACTAATATTCAGGCCTTTTGTAAAGCTGATCTAAGAGAAGTTTATAGAAGACAGCTAAAAATCCTGATCTCAACTTGTTTGTTTTGGTTAAAATATTTGATATTGCATCATCAACTTGTTTCTTTCCAACTAAAATTAATGTTGGCTTTAGAGTTTTTCACCATCATAAATACAATAGAAAATAACAGCTAAGGATAAAATTTATCTATTCTGAGGGCAATGTGTTGCTAAGTTGCATCTATCCTCATGGAGTCCTTATGAGTAATGGCATAAACCATGTTTTTCTAAAAAAAAAATAAAACCACTATCAGATTCCATGTACCAATTAAAAATTCAGCTATTATATACACATATTCTGTTATATTTTTCTGACCAATCGATTATCCAAGAATAAAGTAGTATCTATTGGTAAGGAAAGATTTAGATTAATTTAGTTTATGATGAGGAATTAGGCTGCCCCAAACCCTAAAATTACTATTATTAATTTAATAATTATGCTAAGAGCTTTAGTTAACTGTTTGAATGAACAGTTATAATTGACTTTAACAAAATAGCATTTGGATTCCTGCCATGAGCTGTTCTTGTCAGTTTCCCAGTCTATAGCATTTAAGTGTATCACTCTTATTTGAGGTTGAGGAAAATCTATAAGATAGGTATTGGAGAACTTTTTGTAAAAACAGAAGATAATTTTTTATTACTTTATATTTAGTTTAATAAACCAGTAACAGAAAATGAAATCATCAATGGAATCCCTCTTCTTACCTACTTCATCAACTGAATTAAGGGTCTGCTGGGCTATAAGTGAAAACCTCTCCATGGTTTACAGCAGCAAGAACAATGAGGATTGTAATACGTTTCACTGTACTTGTTGCACTCATAAGGACTGATCACTGTCATCTTCAGTTCTTGGGAAGTTTCTTTGCTCCTAGCTCCAAGACTTGATTCATACTGTATATTGGGAAATGGGGTAATAAAAAGACAGTGCAGAAGATGCTTGTTTGTGGGTCATGAAGAGGAAATAAATTTGAATTCAGTGGAGTTGTGTGAAAAAAGGAGAAAGGCAATCCTGACTACACAAATATTACTAATGTCTGCACATTTGGTTCCATGATGCATAGTGCAGTGGGGGCCCTACAATTAAGGTAAGCCTGTGTTATTTAGAGTCACAAACACCATGCAATTAGACCATTGATAGATATTTCCTAAATAGAACATTTCCATAATGTTTATGGATCTAAAACAATTTATATAAAAAATATAAACCATAACTAACTTGTGTGTGAAGTGTGAAGTCGCTCAGTTGTGTCTGACTCTTTGCGACCCCATGGACTGTAGCCTATCAGGCTCCTCTGTCCATGGGATTTTCCAGGTAAGAGTGCTAGAGTGGATTGCCATTTCCTTCTCCAGGGGATCTTCCCAACCAAGGAATTGAACCCAGGTCTCCCACATTGCCGGCAGACGCTTCACCATCTGAGCCACCAGGGAAGCCCATGACTAACTTACGCAAGGACTAACTCACCCAATTGATATCTTGTTTTGGTGCATCCTACAGGCCTCATGAGAAATCTGTATGCGGGTCAGGAAGCCACAATTAGAACTGGGCATGGAACAATAGATTGGTTCCAAGTTGGAAAACGAGTTCATCAAAGCTATATATTGTCACCCTGCTTATTTAACTTCTATGCAGAGTACATCATGAGAAATGCTGGGCTGGAGGAAGCAGAAGCTGGAATCAAGAATGCCAGGAGAAATCTCAGTAACCTCAGATATGCAGATGACACCACCCTTATGTCAGAAAGTGAAGAGGAACTAAAGAACCTCTTGATGAAAGTGAAAGAGAAGAGTAAAAAAGTTGACTTAAAACTCAACATTTAAACTTAAAAACTCAACAAAACTTAAAACTCAAAACTCAATAAGATCATGGCATCTGGTCCCATCACTTCATGGGAAATAGATGGGGAAACAGTGGAAACAGTGTCAGACTTTATTTTGGGGGGCTCCAAAATCACTGCAGATGTTTACTGCAGCCATGAAATTAAAAGACACTTACTCCTTGGAAGGAAAGTTATGACCAACCTAGATAGCATATTCAAAAGCAGAGACATTACTTTGCCAACAAAGGTCCGTCTAGTCAAGGCTATGGTTTTTCCAGTGGTCATGTATGGATCTGAGAGTTGGACTGTGAAGAAAGCTGAGCACTGAAGAATTGATGCTTTTGAACTGTGGTGTTGGAGAAGACTCTTGAGAGTCCCTTGGACTGCAAGGAGATCCAACCAGTCCATTCTAAAGGAGACCAGTCCTGGGTGTTCATTGGAAGGACTGATGCTAAAGCTGAAACTCCAATACTTTGGCCACCTCATTGAAAGAGTTGACTCATTGGAAAAGACCCTGATGCTGGGAGGCATTGGGGGCAGGAGGAGAAGGGGATGACAGAGGATGAGATGGCTGGATGGCAACACCAACTCGATGGACATGAGTTTGAGTGAACTCCGGGATTTGTTGATGGACAGGGAGGCCTGGCGTGCTGTGATTCATGGGGTCACAAAGAGTCGGACACGACTGAGTGACGGAACTGAACTGATTTTTACCACCTAATCCAAAAAACCTGGTAATACATTAGCCTGTGGCATAATGGAATTAATGTTTCTAGTCATTTTACTTTAATTTAGTTAGAGATCCTGGATGATCTGGAGGGACCCAATATAGACACAAAGATTTTAAAAGTAGAAGTGAAAATTGGGAGAGTGAGCAGAGAGAGAGAGAGAGAGAGAAATATGAGAGTGACTTGGATAATGTTGCTGGCTTTGGAGCTGGGAAGGAGTTATGAGCCAGACATGGAAATTGGTGGCCCAGAAAAAGGAAAGAAAACCGTTCCTACTTCAAGGATACATAAAAGGGCACAGGTATGCTATGACTTCATTTGAGCCTGGTGAAACTTATGTTGATATTCTGATCTTGAGCATAGTAATATGATAAATTTGCATTAAGACAGTAAACTTGTGGTAATTCAGTATGACAGCAAGGAGAAATGAGTACATACTTTGGTGTCTGCACTTGATCTTAGCCAAAAGTCTGAGAAGCAATGTACTTTGGTGTCTGAAATTGAGCTGTAATAAATACCTAAACTGTGAAAGTGAGTTTGCAATTGGTCAATGGACAGAGGCTAGAAAAAAATGAAGGAGCACAATAGCAAAAGCTCAGATTGCCTTAAATTTACTCTTAGTATAAATTTGGATAACAATGTCTCTGCTAGGGAGGACTCAGAACTAAAGACTATGCTAGATAAAACATTTGTTGCCTTACAGAATGTTTAAGTTGTCTTGTTGACTATTGGTAAACAATGTCAAAGGTGCTGCTGGAGAAGTCTCAAAAGGATTTGAGAGGTTGTTATTGGAAATTGGAGGAATAGACATCTTTGTTATCTAGTGGCTGAATCTTAGCACAATTATATCCTGCAGTTATATGGAATGTCGAATTTATAAGTGATAAAACTGAACATTGTCTGAGAAGATATGTAAGTGAAGGATTACAATATATCTTAGCTTCTTTTTTAGTTTCTTTTTTCTAATTTATTTTTTATTGAAGGATAATTGCTTTACAGAATTTTGCTGTTTTCTGTGGAACCTCAACATGAACCAGCCATAGGTATACATATATCCCCTCCCTTTTGAACCTCCCTCCCATCTCCCTCCCCATCCCATTGAAAAAGACACATGTATCCTATTGTTCATTAGCTTCTTTTTTTATGCTTAAAGTACAAGATAAAAGAAATAAATTGGAAGAATAACTTTTAAACAAAATAGAACCATATCTGGATGATATGAGGAAAGCATGTCCAGTCTGCAAAAGATGCTAGAATTAAGAAGTTCAATGCTGAAAAAGTAGGCTCTAGGGGAAAAAAAAGCCAAGTGCATGGATAGGCAATCTTTCATTAATACCTCAGAAAGATTAAGAGTTTATAGTGTGATTTTGCATTAAGAGCTCTGAAAACATCAAATGTATGATTCAGAGTCCCTCAACCATATCAGAAGAAGGCAATGTTAGAGACTGAGTTATCCACAAAGATCTCTTGTCTAAAGGAGTAACAAGGCCTTGACAGGTCTAGGTGTCAGTCAGTGGAATGGCATATCCTTGGTTCTCTGGTCTCTTAACAAGCAGCAGCATAGTGATACAGAGAACTGTGCTGGAATCTTCCTAAGATGTTTGGCTCATTGCTCACATTCTATGCTGATACTACCTCTGGTCCTTGTTTGATCTTTGTATCTTCACATTTGAGAAATGAGTTACCCTACACATGGCCAATCTTATGCTTATCTGATTAAAATATTGTATAACTCAATACGGCAGGAACTAGCAAAGTTGTAACAGAGAAGGCAATGGCAACCCACTCCAGTACTCTTGCCTGGCATTCCCATGGATGGAAGAGCCTGGCATGCTACAGTCCATGGGGTTGCTAGGAGTCGGACAGGACTGAGCGGCTTCACTTTCACTTTTCACTTTCATCCATTGGAGAAGGAAATGGCAACCCACTCCAGTGTTCTTGCCTGGAGAATCCAGGGATGGGGGAGCCTGGTGGGCTGCCTTCTCTGGAGTCGCACAGAGTCAGACACGACTGAAGCGACGCAGCAGCAGCAGCAGCAAAGTTGTAATGATGTTAGAGCTTCCTATATATCGTGAGAGTATGATAACTACACTTCCTAAGCAGATCTTTCCCTCTGAGGAACTTCTGGCAGGGGACAGTTTTACATTTGGCAAACAATGGTGTCTTTCACATGGTGATGATGAAATCTTTCTCCAGTTTCTACTGTCCTATATTTTACCAGTGGAGGAATGATGGCATCTTATACTTTACAAGAATTAAACATGCTGTCATTTGAGGGTTTTGTGAAACTCATTTTAGCTTTATGATTCTGAATTCATACTCATGAATATAATATCTAGTCCTCATGACCAGGCTTTCTACTCCTGGATTTGAAAGCACATAACACATTATAAATAATTTTTCAGTGCAGACATAGCCCAAGAGCATTGCTTATAGTCTTTTCCCAATATAATCTGATTTAGTGGTGAATAGAGAAGTGTCTACACAATAATTGAAGGAAATCAATCTAATTTGGTCAAGATGATAGAGAGAGCTGACATGATATTTTAACTGTAACAGTAGGAACCTAAAGATCAAAAAGTGTTTTTATCTGTACAAAGAATTGAAAAATTTTTTTCTTACATATTATTGCTGTTGCTAAGTTGTGTCTGACACTTTGTGACCCCATGGACTGTAGCACACCAGGCTTTACTGTCCTTCACTCTTTCCCAAAGTTTGCTCAAACTCATGTCCATTGAGTGAGTGATGCCATCCAACCAGTTCATCTTCTGTCATCCCCCTCTCCTCCCTTCAATCTTTCCCAGCACCAGTGTCTTTTCCAATGAGTTGACTCTTTGCATCAGGTGGCCAAACTATTGGAGCTTCAGCATCAATCCTTCCAATGAATATTCAGGGTTGATTCCCTTTAGGATTGACTGGTTTTGGAATTGAGAATTCCTTGCTGGAATTGAGAGTTCTTTACTGTCCAAGGGAATCTCAAGAGTCTTCTCCAACACCACAGATTGAAAGCATTAACTGTTCAGTGCTCAGCCTTCTTTATGATCCAACTCTCACATCCATACATGACTACTGGAAAAACCATAGCTTTGACTATATGAACCTTTGTGTGGCAAACTGATGTCTCTGCTTTTTAATGCACTGTCTAGGTTTGTGATAGCTTTTCTTCCAAGGAATAAAAGTGTCTTTTAACTTCATGGCAACAATCACCATTCACAGTGATTTTGGAGCCCCCCAAAATAAAATTTGCCACTGTTTTCATCCCCCCCCCATCTATTTGCCATGAAGTGATGGTACTGGATGCCATGGTCTTAGTTTTTGAATGTAGAATTTTAATCCAGCTTTTTTGTTCTCCTCTTCCACCTTCATCAAGAGGCTCTTTTGTTCCTCATCAATTTCTGCCATTGAAGTGGTGTCATCTGCATATCTGATGCTGTTGTTATTCCTCCCACCAATCTTGATTCAGCTTGTGATTCATCTAGCTTGACATTTTGCATGATGTGCTCTGCATATAAGTTAAATAAACAGGTGACAATGTATAGCCTTGACGTACTTCTTTCCCAATTTGGAACCAGTCCATTGTTCCATGTCTGGTTCTATTGCTATCTGACCTGAAGGCATTCTAAGGAGACAGGTAAGGTGGTCAGATATTCCTAATGAATTGTCAATCCAGGTTCGATGCATGATACAGGGTGCTCAGGGCTAGTGCAGTGGGATGACCCAGAGGGATGGGATGGGGAGGGAGGTGGAAGGCGGGTTCAGGATGGGGAACACATTTATACTCGTGGTGGATTCATGTTAATGTATGGCAAAACCAATACAATATTGTAAAGTAATTAGCCTCCAATTAAAATAAATAAATTTATATAAAATAAAATAAAAGCAGAGTATGAAAAAAAAAGACAAAAGTAAACTTAAAAAATAAAAAATACTTTTCCACAGAAAATTTCAACCAAATTCCACAATTTTATTGTGATCCACACAGGCAAAGGCTTTCATGTAGTCAATGAAGCAGAGTAAATGTTTTTCTGGAACTCCCTTGCTTTTTCTATGATCCAGCAGCTGTTGGCAATTTGGTCTCTGGTTCCTTTGCCTTTTCTAAATCCAGCTTTTACATCTGGAAATTCTCAATTCTTGTACTGTTGAAGTACATGAATGTTGTGTTCACATACTGTTGAATACATACTTACATATTAACTTTCATTAAATTATTGTTTCACTATGTTCAATTCAATAAATTCCAAAACCTCACAGAAAAGACACATTGTAGTTACTATATCAGAGCAGAACTTTTAAAATGTTTTACATTTTCCTAGTATTTGGGCTTAGGTCCTCCCTTAATGCTGCATACTTTTTGTAAACTTTATGAAAGATTAATGATAAATCTTTGTTACATGATTTTGGGGGATATAGTATCTTTAAATATGCAAAATGTGGAGGGTAAAGTCCAAGTTATTAATTTATAAGAGCCAGAATCCTCTGATGCTTCTCCCATGTGCTGTCATTTCTATTAGAATTGAAAATATAGCTTTCTTTCCTTTGGATGTGAAGTGCTGCTTCTAATAAAAGGGAATTTTGGAAAATAGAGATCACATCTCTCAGATTTTCACAGAGTTCTCAAACCAAGTGGTTATTTTATGCAACAGGCACTCTGGATGCAGTATACTTTTCAACTACCTGAAAAGCCCTGCTGGGCAATCATTCCTTACATCTGGAAACAACAGCAACTATCTCTTATGGTCTTAGATGTTCTTGTACCTGTAAACATGTATACACAGATGGAGTAGAGATCCTGTCATACTAAGAAATCTCTTTCTCCCTGCACTTCAATCTATTTCTTACATATTTATGTTCCTGAGTCCTTTCTTCAACCATAGTGGTTTTGGAAACAGCAACCAGGATTGGGTTTCATAAGGTATAGTATACAAAAATAGAGTGAAGCTAAAGCAAATTATACTCCACAATACCTGCTCATATCCCTTAATTTATTAATGGTTAGCGTCTTAGCTTTTGACCTTTAGGATCCCACTGCTGCTAAGAATATACAAATACCATTGTAAACATTAGAACATTAGCTAGCTCTTGGCTTCCTTGTACACCACAAATTGTGAGACATTTATGGTATAATGGCAACGACTGAAATTAAAATGTCCTACCTTATTCTACAAATGACAAGATACAGCACAATTATTATAGTATACTGAATGTTATACTACAATAAAATATGTCTTTTAAAAGGTAATCTTTAGTTCTTCTAAAGCAATTTAAATTTCTAGGGACACTGGAGAGTGTTGAAAGGTAGTCATGTTATAAAGAATGTATTAAATAGTAACTTTTTTTTTGAGAGGGGGATACAATATGGAATATGAATCAATATATTTGGTTTAAAAGGCTTAATTTAACAATTTCATCATTTTCTTCATATATATAAACACCTGAGTATAACATTAAAAGTCATTCAGTTAAGTCGGACTCTTTGTGACCCCATGGACTGTAGCCCACCAAGCTCCTCCATCCATGGGATTTTCCAAGTAAGAATACTGGAATGGGTTTCAATTTCCTTCTCCAGGGGGTCTTCCTGACCAGGGATCGAACCTGGGTCTCCCACATTGTGGGCAGACTCTTTGCCATCTGAGCCACAAGGGAAGCCTTTTATATTAACATTAGTAAAACTCTATAACATTAATATAACATTATAGCATTATTTATACATAATGTTATATTATGTTAATGTTACATTAATATGACACATATTAATATTTAATATAGATTGATATAACACATATATTACATTTAATATACAGTTTAATATATATTAACATTTAATATACATTAACATAACATTTACATTACATGTAATATAACATACCATTATGCTACATGTAATATAATGTTAAGTTACTGAATGTTACATTAATATATCATTAATGTATAACATTCATAAAACGCTATTATGCTATTTTACCAGAAAAAAGAGACGATACTGCTGTTTTTCTTTTTACAGTTTAAGAAACCAAGATTCGAAGAGGCTAAGTTCCACAAAATTACATCTTGAAAATATTCCATTTTGAATTCCAAAACTATCAGCTGCCTGCCACTTTAGGTACACTATGGTAAGGAAAAAAGGAAAAAAAGAAAGGCCAAATGGACTTATGGTGTCAGTAATCATTAACACCTTCAGATTTTTCCTTCAGGTAAAATATACTTAAAAGCTTCAAATTCTCACTAGTTGAATTGCCTCTGAAAATCTTACTAATTTAACGTGTTACTTACCTCACTCTAATCCTGTGACATTTCTACTGCACCCATCTGTCAGGATAAACATATGTAAGTATTATGTGATTTCCTCCAACTCTGGAAATATCTGTATAGAAAACTGACAGTTTTTCGTTTAGTAGCAATTGCATTTTATTGATTCTAAATGTTAAGTTCTTGTAATTTTAGATTTTTGGCACTGCAGCTATAGATGACTTTAACTTTCAAAGCAATTACCAAAATCCATTCATTTCTATAACAATCTTATACTTCCATAAAACATTCCTATTTACAAACAAACAAAACAACAGCAACAACAAAAATCAAAAGGAAGAATAACCACTGGTGACTTTGTTTAAATTATTTGACTTATTAACAGGCTAGTCCTGGGAGGTCCTTTGCGCTTCCAGTAGTCTTCATTCTCCTTTCTAAACTCTAGGCTGTCACCTCGTGTTTCTAAAAGGGCACATTTAGGTATCTTTTGAGTTGAGCCGGGATGGGTTTAAGAAATTGCTTTCTGTTCTGTGACCACTTCATCACATCTTCTTAGGGCTTGCACCCCTGGACACAGAACATCTTCTCCCATGAATATGGTTTAAAGGGTTTGTAATGACAGCTTCTGTTTTAGTAGCAGGTTCTGGATCATCAGGTGGCAAACCATTAGGAGGCATGAGGATGAGAATCTCTGTAATGTCCTTGGAGTCCAACTTGTTACCTCCTATTTGCATAGGGATGACCAAACAGGCCCTTTGGTTCTTTAAATAAAGATAAAAGACACATTTTTCATAGTCACCAAGAACTTTATTGAACAATGTATTCACCAGTTTGGTCTACTACCTTCGGCCATTTTTAGGCAACTTTATAATTCCATCTTCCCCAAATTTTTAATCTTCTTGACAAAGAACTCTTCCAGGAACCTGTTAAGGTCTTCCAAGGAATTGAAATCTTTTCCATTAAGAGAATTTTGTAGACTGAAATAAATGGGAACCCAAAGGTGGAATGCCTGATGAATATGGCTGATGAATCATAACTTCCCAGCCAAGTTGTAACAGTTTTTGCTTGGTCATCAAAGAACCATGAGCCCTTGAGATATCCTGATTGAAGATTATGTGTTTTCTGTTGGCTAACTCCCAATGCTTTTTTTAAAAATTTATATTTATTCATTTTAATTGGAGGTTAATTACTTTACAATATTGTATTGTCTTTGCCATACATCAACATGAATCTGCCACAGGTATACACATGTTCCCCATCCTGAGGGCTCCCTGTACCATCTCTCTGGGTCATCCCAGTGCACCAGCCCCTAGCATCCAGTATCATGCATCGAACCTGGACTGGCGACTCATTTCATATATGATATTATACATGTTTTTTGTCAAGTGCTGCTTTCAGTTGGTCTATCGGTAGCAGTATTTGGAATTATTTGTTTGGTTTTCCAGAAGCAGCTCATAATAGAGGACTCCCTTCCACTCCCACCATACTTTCCAATCCCACAGCATCACCTACTTTGAATGAAGATGGGCCTTTGGCATGGTTGGGTGGTTCATTTCTTTTTTTCCCATGATCTCATCCATTCAACACTGTTGTACAGTATCCACTTTTAATCATCTGTCACAATTTGTTTTAAAAGTGGAATCTTTTAATGTTAATATACTAATCTACTAATGTTAATCTACTAATGTTTAAGTAGATAATCAAATGTGGAAATACAATCAAGGAATTTTTTTTTCCCACTTAACTTATGTGTAATATAAATATCAAAGCTATGGACGTAAGTAAGATGATGTAAATATTTTTTGAAACTTGATTCAGATATTTTGAGTATGTTGGCTGTCTCTTGCATGGTATAACATTGATGGTTCTCAATTAATGTCTCAATTTGGTCACCATAGCTTCCACTACTCTACCTGACCATGGAAACATCATCCAATGAGAAATCTCTTGCACAAAGTTTGCACATTCAGTCACAGCACCTTCTCTGTACACTGTACAAGCTTTTTTTTTTTTTTTTTTTGCATTTCAATTGTTTTTCTTACCTTTGTTGAAATAGTAGAGCATAATATGCTGAAACATTGCCTTTTTCTTCCATATTCAATATTAAAATGGCTACACAAAAATTCACCAATTTTTATGTTTCTATTTTAAATGCAGACCTATCTGCCAAATGTCAGTATCTAAAAAATTGTTTCAAATGACATTAAATAAAATTTAGTGTTACTAGAGCCATCTTCAGAGAAGGCAATGGCACCCCACTCCAGTACTCTTTTTTTTTTTTTTTTATTAATTTTATTTTATTTTTAAACTTTACATAATTGTATTAGTTTTGCCAAATATCAAAATGAATCCGCCACAGGAATACATGTGTTCCCCATCCTGAACCCTCCTCCCTCCTCCCTCCCCATACCATCCCTCTGGGTCGTCCCAGTGCACCAGCCCCAAGCATCCAGTATCGTGCATCGAACCTGGAATGGCATCTCGTTTCATACATGATATTTTACATGTTTCAATGTCATTCTCCCAAATCTTCCCACCCTCTCCCTCTCCCACAGAGTCCATAAGACTGTTCTATACATCAGTGTCTCTTTTGCTGTTTCGTACACAGGGTTATTGTTACCATCTTTCTAAATTCCATATATATGCGTTAGTATACTGTATTGGTGTTTTTCCTCTGGCTTACTTCACTCCAGTACTCTTGCCTGGAAAATCCCATGGACGGAGGAGCCTGGTAGGCTGCAGTCCATGGGGGTCGCTAAAAGTAGGACACGACTGACTGACTTCACTTTCACTTTTCACTTTCCTGCATTGCAGAAGGAAATGGCAACCCACCCCAGTGTTCTTACCTGGAGAATCCCAGGGACGGGGGAGCCTGGTGAGCTGCCGTCTATGGGGTCACACAGAGTCGGACACGACTGAAGTGACTTAGCAGCAGCAGCAGCAGCAGAGCCATCTTACAAAAAAAAAAAAAAAAAAAGAATGAACACTTTGGCCAACTCATCTTTAGTTTTTGAAAGAATCTTGAGCAGTAGGAAATAAGATAAAATGTATGCATATTCAGCCATTGCTAAATCAGATCTCAAATGGAAACTTTTTGAGGGAAAAGTTGAGCCCTCAAGAATATAAACAGAAAATAATAAACCTATAAAATTCTTCATGGAGCACAGGTAGGAAAGAAAACTCTAAAGATACATATAGGTAATATGTTCTACCTGATTTTATGCAGACATTATGCAGATAGAATTTTCTTTCTTTATTTGCTACTTTCCCCCACATTCTGATTCTGAGTCCTATTTTAAAAAAATAAATTAACCACCTGTTAGTAATTAAATACAATCTATAAGACAGATTCAGACATTTGTCCAGAAGCATTAATCTTAAAGGAAATCAATCCTGAATATTCACTGAAAGGACTGATGCTAAAGCTGAAGCTCCAATACTTTGGCCACCTGATGAGAGGAGCTGACTCATTAGAAAAGATTCTGATGCTGGGAAAGATTGAAGGCAGGAGGACAAGGGGGCAGCAGAGGATGAGATGGTTGGGTGGCATCACTGACTCAATGGACATGAGTTTGAGCAAGCTTCAGGAGATGGTGAAGGACAGGGAAGTCTGGCATGCTGCAGTTCATGGGGTCACAGTCAGACACAACTGAGCCACTAAACAACAACAAATCTTTAAAACCCAAAGAAATTAGAATATTTTACATCAGTAATTTTAATTTCATATTTATAAATTTTTCATGCATTTAAGATAATTGGATGCTTCTTCAGTATTCAAATTTGTTCATTTACATGTTGAATCTTACTAATACTTAAAGACCATAACAGATTAAGAAATTGGAAGGAAAGTGATAAAAATATAACCTTAATTCTTGAAATATCAATTACATTTTAATTTTATGCTATCTTTAGGTTCTATTTCCAAATAATAATTGTGCATAAGATGAACAATGTCTTTTACATGTGATAAAGTTTTAATTTGTCAATTAGTACATTTTGTCATTTATTCATAATTTAATTAGAAAAAAATGTGTTTTATTACACCCAGGTTCAGAAAAAATATCAATGTTCAGATTTTGACTTCTACTTCTGTGGTGATAAAATATAATTTAAAATCATACTTTATGCTATAAATTAATACTCTAAACTCTGATATTAGATAACCATTAATTAAAAGCATATACTTACACTAATGTAAAGTTACCTGTGCTTGCTCAGTCTTTCAGTTATGTCTGACTCTTTGCAACACCATGGACTGTAATCCACCAGGATCCTCTGTCCATAGGATTCTTCAGAGTAGAGTGCTGGAGTTGGTTGCCATTTCCTACTACAGGGCATCAAACCTGTATCTCCTATGTCTCCAGCATTGGAAGGTATATTCTTTACCACTGAGCCACCAGAGAGGCTCATATCACAGAATATCAGTTCAGTCAGTCTGTCATGTCTGACTCTTTATAACCCCATGGACTGCAGCATACCAGGCTTCCCTGTCCATCACCAACTCCAGGACCTTGCACAAATTCATGTCCATGGAGTCTTTGATGCGATCCAACCATCTCATCCTCTGTGGTCCCCTTCTCCTCCTGCCTTAAATTTCCCCCAGACTCAGGGTCTTTCCCAATGAGTCAGTTCTTTGCATCAGATATTCATAGTATTGGAGCTTCAGATTCACCATCAGTCCTTCCAATGAATATTCAGGACTGATTTCTTTAGGATTGATTGCTTTGATCTCCTTGCAGTCCAAGAGACTCTCAAGAGTGTTCTCCAATGCCACAGTTCAAAAGCATCAATTCTTCAGTGCTCAGCTTTCTTTATGGCCAACTCTCACAACCATGGAAAAGCTATGGAAAAATAGCTTTGACTAGATGGAACTTTGTTGGCAAAGTAATGTCTCTGCTTTTTAATATGCTGCCTAGGTTGGTCATAGCTATTCTTCCAAGGAAAAAGTGTCTTTTAATTTCATGGCTGCAGTTACCATCTGCAGTGATTTTGGAGCCCAAGAAAATAAAATTCATCACTCTTTCCCCATCTATTTGCCATGAAGTGATGGGACCAGATGCCATGATCTTAGTTTTCTGAATGTTGAAATTTAAGCCAACTTTTTCACTCTTCTCTTTCACTTTCACCAAGAGGTTCTTTAGTTTTTCATTTACTGCCATAAGAGTGGTGTCATTTGCATATCTGAGGTTATTGATATTTCTCCTGGCAATCTTGACTCCAGCTTGTGCTTCATCCAGCCTGACATTTTGCGTGATATATTCTGCATATAAGTTAAATAAGCAGGGTGACAATATACAGCCTTGACATACTCCTTTCCCAGTTTGGAACCAGTATGTTGTTCCATGTCTGGTTCTAACTGTTGCTTCTTGACCTGCATACAGATTTCTCAGGACACAGGTAAGGTGGTCTCAGAATATACCACTTATTAATAACATATATGTTATTGCCTCCTACTACCATTTCCTTCATGTTCTAGTCTCTGGACTCAGGGGAAAATAAACTGGTAAATCCTAGATATTTGTGAAGTCATGACGACTTTGATCATTATCCCACATGCTTTCTGAAGCTAGTTTTAGCCTCAGGATTATCAGTAGGATTCTTTTCTAATCTGGATATATGGAATAATGTAATTTTGTGGGAATAAAGTACCTTTCTGCTAAGATATGTGACCCTGCCAGCCTGACGTAAATCTATTTTCCCAACATCCTCCACATCTTCCTGACAATGGAGGTGGAGAGGGCTTCTTTAGATCTTTATTGATCATTGTCTGAACTCCCTGTATCTGTATCATAAAGATTTTTGACTCAAATTTTGTAACAAATCCAAATATTGTGACCAATTATGGTAGCCCAGGGAAAGTTTAGGAGATCCAACCAGTCCATTCTGAAGGAGATCAGCCCTGGTATTCCTTTGGAAGGAATGATGCTAAAGCTGAAACTCCAGTACTTTGGCCACCTCATGCAAAGAGTTGACTCATTGGAAAAGACTCTGATGCTGGGAGGGATTGGGGGCAGGAGGAGAAGGGGACGACAGAGGATGAGATGGCTGGATGGCATCACTGACTCGATGGACGTGAGTCTGAGTGAACTCCGGGAGTTGGTGATGGACAGGGAGGCCTGGCGTGCTGGGATTCATGGGGTCGCAAAGAGTCAGACACGACTGAGCGACTGAACTGAACTGAGGGAAAGTTTATTGCAGACTGTCTCAAACTATACAATATTGATATTGGCACTAACTGCTAATCCTATGCAATCTGTATGCTTATCAATGGAGATGGGGGTTCCCCAAAAGGAATTTAGGATGCTATTACTGTGAAAGATAGTTGTCACTTATAGTGAGACTAAGTATACTGAGTCAGATATACCTCTGCTAGCCCATAGTGCAAGAAGTGAGGCAGAAAGAACCATCATATGCTGATGTCCAATAAACTAAGCTGCGACCGGCGCACTAAGCATGGCCGAGAGGAGCTACCCAACGTCTGGAGGTCAAGGGCAGAAGCCGGGAGGACACCATGCCCAAAGGGCAGCGGCCAAGAGGAGTTACCCCATGTCCGAGGTCAGGGGCAGCGGCTGAGAGTGCCAGGTTGCGATGGTGCAGGAACGGCAGAGAGGAGCTACCCAAGTCCGAGGTAAGGGGCAGCGGCCGGGAGGAGCTACCCCACACCCGAGGCCAGGGGCGGCGGCCGGGAGGACCAACCCCACTTCCAAGGAGCGGTGGCTGCATGGGCGCAGAAGGGCCCAGAGGAGTTATCCCACGTTGAAGGTCAGGAAGGGCGGAGGTGAGGAGGTACCCCTCGTCCAAGGTAAAGAACAGCAGCTGCGCTTTGCTGGAGAAGCCGTGAAGAGATACCCCACGCCCAAGGTAAGAGAAACCCAAGTAAGAGGGTAGGTGTTGCAAGAGAGCATCAGAGGGCAGACACACTGAAAATATAATCACAGAAAACTAGTCAATCTAATCACACTAGGACCACAGTCTTGTCTAACTCAATGAAACTAAGCCATGCCTGTGGGGCAACCCAAGATGGGCAGGTCATGGTGGAGAGATCTGACAGAATGTGGTCCACTGGAGAAGGGAATGGCAAACCACTTCAGTATTCTTGCCTTGAGAACCCCATGAACAGTATGAAAAGGCAAAATGATAGGATACTGAAAGAGGAACTCCCCCAGGTCAGTAGTAACCAATATGCTACTGGAGATCAGTGGAGAAATAACTCCAGAAAAAATGAAGGGAAGGAGCCAAAGCAAAAAGAATACCCAGCTGTGGATGTGACTGGTGATAGAAGCAAGGTCCGATGCTGTAAAGAGCAATATTGCATAGGAACCTGGAATGTCAGGTCCATGAATCAAGGCAAATTGGAAGTGGTCAAACAAGAGATGGCAAGAGTGAATGTCAACATTCTAGCAATCAGCGAACTGAAATGGACTGGAATGGGTGAATTGAACTCAGATGACCATTATATCTACTACTGCGGGCAGGAATCCCTCAGAAGAAATGGAGTAGCCATCATGGTCAACAAAAGAGTCTGAAATGCAGTACTTGGATGTAATCTCAAAAACAACAGAATGATCTCTGTTCGTTTCCAAGGCAAACCATTCAATATCAAAGTAATCCAAATCTATGCCCCAACCAATAATGGTGAAGAAACTGAAGTTGAATGGTTCTATGAAGACCTACCAGACCTTTTAGAACTAGCATCCAAAAAAGATGTCCTTTTCATTATAGGGGACTGGAAGGCAAAAGTAGGAAGTCAAGAAACACCTGGAGTAACAGGCAAATTTGACCTCGGAATATGGAATGAAGCAGGGCAAAGACTAATAGAGTTTTGCCAAGAAAATGCACTGGTCATAGCAACCACCTTCTTCCAAGAACACAAGAGGAGACTCTACACATGGACATCACCAGATGGTCAACACCGAAATCAGATTGATTATATTCTTTGCAGCCAAAGATGGAGAAGCTCTATACAGTGAACAAAAACAAGACCAGTAGCTGACTGTGGCTCAGATCATGAAACCCTTATTACCAAATTCAGACTTAAATTGAAGAAAGTAGGGAAAACCACTAGACCATTCAGGTATGACCTAAATCAATTCCCTTATGATTATAGAGTGGAAGTGAGAAATAGATTTAAGGGCCTGGATCTGATAGATAGAGTGCTTGATGAACTACGGAAAGAGGCAAAAAAGCAAAATGGCTGTCTGGGGAGGCCTTACAAATAGCTGTGAAAAGAAGAGAAGTGAAAAGCAAAGGAGAAAAGGAAAGATATAAGCATCTGAATGCAGAGTTCAAAAGACTAGCAAGAAGAGATAAGAAAGCCTTCCTCAGCGATCAATGCAAAGAAATAGAGGGAAACAACAGAATGGGAAAGACTAGAGATCTCTTCAAGAAAATTAGAGATGCCAAGGGAACATTTCATGCAAAGATGGGCTCGATAAAGGACAGAAATGGTAAGGACATAACAGAAGCAGAAGATATTAAGAAGAGGTGGCAAGAATACACAGAACTGTACAAAAAAGATCTTCACAACCCAGATAATCACGATGGTGTGATCACTGACCTAGAGCCAGACATCCTGGAATGTGAAGCCAAGTGGGCCTTAGAAAGCATCACTATGAACAAAGCTAGTGGAGATGATGGAATTCCAGTGGAGCTATTTCAAATCCTGAAAGATGATGGTGTGAAAGTGCTGCACTCAATCTGCCAGCAAATTTGGAAAACTTAGCAGTGGCTACAGGACTGGAAAAGGTCAATTTTCATTCCAATCCCAAAGAAAGCCAATGCCAAAGAATTCTCAAACTACCGCACAATTGCACTCATGTCACATGCTAGTAAAGTAATGCTCAAAATTCTCCAAGCCAGGCTTCAGCAATACGTGAACCGTGAACTTCCTGATGTTCGAGCTGGTTTTAGAAAAGGCAGAAGAACCAGAGATCAAATTGCCAACATCTGCTGAATCACGGAAAAAGCAAGAGAGTTCCAGAAAAACAGCTATTTCTGCTTTATTGACTATGCCAAAGCCTTTGACTGTGTAGATCACAATAAACTATGGACAATTCTGAAAGAGATGGGAATACCAGACCACCTGTCCTGCCTCTTGAGAAATGTGTTTGCAGGTCAGGAAGCAACAGTTAGAACTGGACATGGAACAACAGACTGGTTCCAAATAGGAAAAGGAGTACGTCAAGGCTGTATATTGTCACCCTGCTTATTTAAGTTCTATGCAGAGTACATCATGAGAAACGCTGGACTCGAGGAAACACAAGCTGGAATCAAGATTGCCGGGAGAAATATCAACAACCTCAGATATGCAGATGACACCACCCTTATGGCGGTGAAGTGGAACTAAAAGGCCTCTTGATGAAATTGAGAGTGGAGAGTGAAAAAAATTGGCTTAAAGCTCAACATTCAGAAAACAAAGATCATGGCATCCGGTCCCATCACTTCATGGGAAATAGATGGGGAAACAGTGGAAACAGCATCAGACTTTATTTTTTGGGGGGCTCCAAAATCATTGCAGATGGTGACTGCAGCCATGAAATTAAAAGACACTTATTCCTTGGAAGGAAAGTTACGACCAACCTAGATAGCATATTCAAAAGCAGAGACATTTCTTTGCCAACAAAGGTCCGTCTAGTCAAGGCTATGGTTTTTCCTGTGGTCATGTATGGATGTGAGAGTTGGACTGTCAAGAAGGCTGAGCGCCGAAGAATTGATGCTTTTGAAGTGTGGTGTTGAAGAAGACTCTTGAGAGTCCCTTGGACTGCAAGGAGATCCAAGCAGTCCATTCTGAAGGAGATCAGCCCTGGGATTTCTTTGGAAGGAATGTTGTTGAAGCTGAAACTCCAGTACTTTGGCCACCTCATGCGAAGAGTTGACTCATTGGCAAAGACTGTGATGCTGGGAGGGATTGCAGGCAGGAGGAGAAGGGGAGGACAGAGAATGAGATGGCTGGATGGCATCACTGACTCGATGGACGTGAGTCTGAGTGAACTCCGGGAGTTGGTGATGGACAGGGAGGCCTGGTGTGCTGCGATTCATGGGGTCGCAAAGAGTCGGACATGACTGAGCAACTGAACTGAACTGATACCTCTGCTTGTATTTTTGGAAAAGAACAGCATGGGCCAAAGATATTAGTCTCAGAAAAGTAAAAATGCCTGATTTTCTGAAACATTTTTGTGTTTGCAAAATGAATAAAGAATACCTCTGGACTTTTCTACCTAGGAGTCTCCCTTCAGCATCTTCTGGGTTAGCTCTTCTCAAAGGTTCTTCCTAGGTCTACACCTTTCAAAATGAAGCCCAGAATAGCTGCAGCATTTTTTGTAACATTATTTTCAAAAATAAGCTAAAACAAGAAAGTGAGAAGCCATCTAGGAGAGAGAGCAAGAAGGAGAGAATTAAAGAAGTCTGACTCTTTCCTTTAGAGATTTACCTCTAATCTGATATGTAATAAGTATACCAGGTATTTTATATATTGGTTCCTGTGTCTTGATGCCATCTTTTATTCCATTATAAGAAAAAAGTTCTATACATTTCAGAGAAGATAAGTACTTAGCTCTGTAGATTTTAATTTACTTTTGGGATGAAATCCAAATTTCTTAAGCTTTTGCTGCTGCGTACTTACTCATTCTCCGTGTCTTACACTTAATCTCTGAGTTTATCATACTCTAGCTACCAGATACTCTTTCCATTTCTTTAAGATTTTTGCAAGAAAATACAAATGCCTAATCTGTTATGTGGCCTGTGGATGGTCTTCTCTCCTCATGCTCTTCACCTGAGTTATCCCTGAAATTTGAAGACATTGTCTTAAATACTTCACTCCCTCCAGCCTCCTTTCCTTTCTTCCTTCCCTTCTTCATTCTCTCCCTTCTTATATTTTCTCTCTCTACTTTCCTTTCCTTTTCTTTCATTCATCCATTCTTTCTTTAGCTTTTCAAAGAAGCTTTTTTCAACAACTTGTTTCAGTTGCTTTGGGTCATGCTTCCAAATCCCCCTATACACATGCTTCCTAAAATTGATCCTGAATGAATTTTTAAAAACAGTTTTATTGATGTAAAATTGACATATAGTAAAGTATACATGCTAAAACTATAAAATTTTATATGTTTTGACATTTGTATATACCTGTGAAACCATCAACACAATTAAAATAATGTATATATAGGTATATACTTATCTCAGTATAGATACATTTCTTCAAATGTTATCATCTCTTCCTCTTGAACTTCCCTGTCTCTCTCCTCCACCCCTTAGCAGGTAAACACTGATCTGTCTCTTGGTACTATACATTATCTTTAATTTTCTTTCATTTTTTAAAACATATTTTTAAAAATTATTTTGGAAAGCAAGTTGAAAAAAGTAGTGCAGAGAAGTCCCTTATATTCAATATTCAGCTTTCCCTAATGACAACAACTTACATATAAAACTAGAGTAAATTATGAAAGCCAGAAATTGATATTGGCAAAATGCAGTGAACTACATTACAGGCCTGACTTGAGTGTCATAAGGAAGTTACAGGATTTCCAGTCTGTGAGATCTTTTACATTCATTTCTCCTCACCAAGTTTCACATGGTAATAGAGGTTTACATAAAAGCAGTAAATAGCCTTTGACTAAGTAGTTTCATCTTGGCATCTGTAGTTATGACCCCTGCCCCTGGGTCCATCCTGCAATTACAGATCACTCCTGACAAAGATGGGGACTGGCAGAAATGTTCTTAGAGGGTAATGTCAATTAACCACTCTCATTTTTGAGGAGAATTCATGTAAAATGCAACAAGCCTGAAAACTGGGAAAGAAAACCGAGAGAGGAGTTCTTCTATATGATAGGAAATTAAAGGACAGGCACAGTGTAAGAAAAGTGAGAGAAATTTTGCAGATTGGACAGAGAAGACTGTTTAGTGAAAAATCTCTAGAACCACCACCAAGTAAATGAAATTGGAGAAATATGGAGAAGTAATTTTGAGAAATGTTACATTTGGTAAAAAAATAATATTCTCTATCATTTTTCTGGAGATACTACAAAGATAGCCCTTTTTAATTACTCATGACTTTACATATGTGCACCTATGAAAGTTATTCAGTATAAAAGATCGATCATGTGGAGTGCTGAGACTTTTTTATGATATCACTGAATTCATTCATCACAAAAACCAAGATCATACCACCAGCACCACCACTGTCAAAATATGCATCCTTCTATGTTCCTGATAGTGGTGAACCCATTAACATCTGTCTAGATGAGGTAAAACTTACATATAATATTATATTAGCTTGAGATTTACAACATAATTTGATAAAAAATGATCATCACAGTAAATTTTGTAAACGTCTAACACCACATATAGCTACTTTTTTGTTTTCTTGCAATGAGAAGTTTAAAAATATATTTATTTGTTTTGGTTGCACTGGGTGTTCACTGCTACATGCAGGCTTTTCTCTGGTTGTGGTGACTGGTGGCTAGTTGAGGTGCAAGTCTTCTCTAGTTATGGTGCATGGGTTTCTCTCTGTGGTAGCTTCTCTTGTTGTGGAGCGCAGGTTCTAGAGCACACTGAGCTGCAGTGGTTGTGGTGCATAGGCTTAGTTGTGCTTGGCATGTGGAATTTTCAGGACCCAAATCACACATGTGTCCTTTGCATTGCGAGGTGGATTCTTATCCCCTGAACTGCCAGGGGAGCCTGTAATGAGAAGTTTCAAGATCTACTGTGTTTCAGTTCAGTTACTTAGCTGTGTTCAACTCTTTGTGATCCCATGTACTGCAGCATGCCAGACTTCCCTGTCCATCACCAACTCCCAAAGTTTGATCAAACTCATGTCCATCCAGTCAGTGATGCCATCCAATCATCTCATCCTCTGTCATCCCCTTCTCTTCCTGCCTTCAATCTTTCCCAGCATCAGGGTCTTTTCCAATGAGTCAATTCTTCGCATCAGGTGGCCAAAGTATTGGAGTTTCAGCTTTAGCATCGGTCCTTCAGATGGATATATTTTTTCCTTTTCCCCTTTGCCTTTAGCTTGTCAATCACTGCAGATTGTGACTGCAGCCATGAAATTAAAAGACGCTTACTCCTTGGAAGGAAAGTTATGACCAACCTAGATAGCATATTCAAAAGGAGAGACATTACTTTGCCAACAAAGGTCCGTCTAGTCAAGACTATGGTTTTTCCGGTGGTCATGTATGGGTGTGAGAGTTGGACTGTGAAGAAGGCTGAGCGCTGAAGAATTGATGCTTTTGAACTGTGGTGTTGGAGAAGACTCTTGAGAGTCCCTTGGACTGCAAGGAGATCCAACCAGTCCATTCTGAAGGAGACCAGCCCTGGGATTTCTTTGGAAGGAATGATGCTGAAGCTGAAACTCCAGTACTTTGGCCACCTCATGCGAAGAGTTGACTCATTGGAAAAGACTGTGATGCTGGGAGGGATTGAGGGCAGGAGGAGAAGGGGACAGCAGAGGATGAGATGACTGGATGGCATCACTGACTCGATGGATGTGAGTCTCAGTGAACTCCGGGAGTTGGTGATGGACACGGGGGCCTGGAGTGCTGCGATTCATGGGATCTCAAAGAGTCGGACACAACTGAGCGACTGATTTGATCTGATCTCTTCTTTTGTCAGCTATTTGTAAGGCCTCCTCAGACAACCATTTTCCTTTTGCATTTGTTTTTCTTAGGGATGATCTTGATTCCTGCCTCCTGTATAATATCATGAACCTCCGTCCATAGTTCTTCAGGCACTCTATCAGATTTAAGCCCTTGAATCTGTTTGTCAAGTCCACTAAATATCCATATGGGATTTGATTTAGAAACCGTATAATCATAAATGATTTGCTTTCTATTTTCTTAGAAACTTTCAAATATGTAGTACAGTTCTGTATTACTAACTATACTCACCATGTCATTCATTGCTTTCTCAGGACTTAAAACATAGAAGTTTATAACTTGATCACCTTCACCTATTTCACCCACCCCTACCCCTTGTCTCTTGCAACTGCCAATCTGTTTCTATATCTATGAATTAATTAAAAATATATATATTCCACACATAAGTGAGATCATATAGCATCATGCCAACACTGAAATATTTCTATCCTTGTACCTTGTCTCATGATCTCTAATCCATTCTTTACACTGAAGTTAGTGTGATCTTGGGGGCTTCCCTGGTGGCTCAATTTTAAAGAATTCACCTGAAATGTAGAGACATTGGTTCCAGCTCTGGATCAGGGATGTCCCCTGGAGAATAAAATGACAACCCACTCCAGTATTCTTGCCTAAGAAATCCCCTGGATAGAGGAAACTGGTGGCCTACAGTCCAGGGGTTGCAAAAGATCTGAGCACAACTTAGCAATTAAACAAACATGATCTTGCTAGAATACATATCTAATGATGAGATTCTATTGTTCTAAAATATTTCAGTGATTTCCTGTTCCTTGGAAGGAGCCCAAACTCCTTTCAATTTGAAGCCTCATATCTTACTATTCCCCATCTCAGCCTCTTAACTCTTTGACACACCAAACATTTACTTTCATCCTCTTGACATGCTCTCTCCAGCCTGTAAGACATTGTCCTCTTTACAGACATGCAGTTTCATTTCTCTCTGCTCTGTGCCTGGCGTACCTGGGCTTGCTCCTCCCTGTCTTTCAGATTCACCCTTAGGATTCACCTTTATTCTCTTCTCTCCAGTTTTGATGGAGAATATGGAATTCATCCATATCTTCTTCTCTCCAGTTTTGATCATGTGCTCTTTCTCTGTCCTCTGAGAGCTCCCCTATCCTCCATATGTTAGAATGTACTAGAAAAATTAGAAAGACTAAGTGTTCTTCACAAGACTGAAAGCTCTGTAAGAACACAGATTATGCATTTCTTATTAACTTGTCAACAACAATAACAAGAACAAAAACTCTGTGGTCACTGGCTCATATAACACTCAATAAACATACACTGAGGTAAAATTAAACTTTAAGCATTGTATCTTTCTATACACTAGTAAATATATTGAATGTTAGGTAAAATGCACCTATTGCTTCTACCAAGAAATTAATTGAGATGGAGATTATTTTACTTTATTGTTGATGTGTCTCAGGACATAAAACAATTAGGCTTCCCACTAATTGTTTGATAAATACATATATGTAGTGCTGGCACTTAGTAGGCACTAAATAATAATTACTTTGAAAGGAGTTACACAAAAGAATATTTTTAAAATTAATTCATTAGTAGTAGCATAAGATTTATCAAATGTGTATAGACAAAAAATTTATAAATAATTTTTAAGAATAAAAATTTTCCTCAGTAACAGTTACACTTGCCCATTCTAGGTTTCCATTTTTCCAAGATCTTTTATGATTTACTGTGAGAGTAAATGGACTGTAATAATGCTAATATAATTTTATAATCAGTGTCATTATAAACTGACACTAGCTGGCATCAGTTAGCAGACAGTTGCAATATAGACTGGCTATTTAATAAATAATATTATCCAAATAGATTTATGTATTACTTTTAAGATTTTTTTAAAATAAGTGATTTGCAATATTCTGTTAGTTTCAGGTACACAATACAGTGATTCACTTGTATATGAAATCATTTTAAGTTTCTTTTCCCTTATAGGTTATTACAAAATATTGAATATCGGTTCAGTTCAGTTCAGTTGCTCAGTTGTGTCCGACTCTTTGCGACCTCATGAGTCCCAGCACTCCAGGCCTCCCTGTCCATCACCAACTCCCGGAGTTCACTCAGACTCACGTCCATCAAGTCAGCTATGCTATCCAGCCATCTCATCCTCTGTTGTCCCCTTCTCCTCCTGCCCCCAATCCCTCCCAGCATCAGAGTCCTTTCCAATGAGTCAACTCTTCATATGAGGTGGCCAAAGTACTGGAGTTTCAGCTTCAGCATCATTCCTTCCAAAGAAATCCCAGGGCTGATCTCCTTCAGAATGGACTGGTTGGAGTCTCCTTGCAGTCCAAGGGACTCTCAAGAGTCTTCTGCAATACCACAGTTCAAAAGCATCAATTCTTCAGCACTCAGCTTTCTTCACAGTCCAACTCTCACATCCACACATGACCACCGGAAAAACCATAGCCTTGGCTAGACGGATCTTTGTTGGCAAAGTAATGTCTTTGCTTTTGAATATGCTATCTAGGTTGGTCATAACTTTCCTTCCAAGGAGTAAGCGTCTTTTAATTTCATGGCTGCAGTAACCATCTGCAATGATTTTGGAGCCCAGAAAAATAAAGTCTGACACTGTTTCCACTGTTTCTCCATCTATTTCCCATGAAGTGATGGGACCAGATGCCGTGATCTTAGTTTTATGAATGTTGAGCTTTAAGCCAACTTTTCCACTCTCCTCTTTCACTTTCATCAAGAGGCCTTTTAGTTCCTCTTCACTTTCTGCCATAAGGATGGTGTCATCTGCATATCTGAGGTTATTGAGATTTCTCCTGGCAATCTTGATTCCAGCTTGTGCTTCTTCCAGCCCAGCGTTTCTCATGATGTACTCTGCATAGAAGTTAAATAAGCAGGGTGACAGTATACAGCCTTGACGTACTCCTTTTCCTATTTGGAACCAGTCTGTTGTTCCATGTCCAGTTCTAACTGTTGCTTTCTGACCTGCATATAGGTTTCTCAAGAGGCGGGTCAGGTGGCCTGGTATTCCCATCTCTTTCAAAATTTTCCACAGTTTATTGTGATCCACATAGTCAAAGGCTTTGGCATAGCCAATAAAGCAGAAATAGATGTTTTTCTGGAATTCTCTTGCTTTTTTGATGATCCAGTGGATGTTGGCAATTGGTCTATGATTCCTCTGCCTTTTGTAAAACCAGCTTGAACATCTGGAAGGTCATGGTTCACGTATATTATATATATATGTGTGTGTGTGTGTGTGTGTGTATGAATTTCCCAATTCACCTCATCCCCCTGCCCCCCTTGTTATCTATAGGTTGGTTCTGTATGTATTTGTGTATTTCTGCTTTGTGAATCAGTTTATCTGGACCATTTTTTTAGGTTCCACATATAAGCAAATATTATATGATAGTTGTTTTTCTCCTTCTGACTTACTTAACTCTGTATGACAATCTCTACATCCATCCATATCTCTGAGAATGACACAATTTTGTTCCTTCTTATGGCTAAGTAATATTCCATTGTGCATATGTACCACATCTTCTTTATTCATTTTTCAGTTGATGGACATTTAGGTTGCTTCATGTCCTGGCTTTTGTAAATAGTGTGCCAAAAAATATTAGGGTGTATGTTTCTTTCTGAATTGTGGTTTCCTCTGGGCATATGCCCAGGAGTGGGATTGCTGGATCATATGGTAACTCAAGCTTTAATTTTTAAATGAACTTCTGTACTGCTCTCCATAGTGACTGAACCAATTTATGCTCCACCAACAGTTAAGAGGGCTCCCTTTTCTCCACATCCTCTTCAGCATTTGTTATTTGTAGATTTTTTGATGTATTTTAGACTTGTGAACATAACTTCAGGACTTTCAAATATCAAATATAAGTTTTGTCTTCTATTTGTGTCATGTGCCATTGCATTCATTACTTGAATGTGGCTGCCTGAAATATCAGATGCTGTTATTAATTTTTGTTTTTCTTCATGTTGTATATGGGAGAATAATCATATGGGTAATGAAGATAATCATTGTCTTCATCAATCCGTTAAAAATTTTAAAAATAAAATGAACATGGATTACCAGAAAATGAGACATATTTTGATGACTGAGTTCAGTTTTTCAAGCTTTTATTGAAGTATAATACATATGCATACACATAAAATAAGATATAATTAACACTCACAATTAGTTTTCAGATTTTACATAGCTGTGTGAAAGTAAAAGTATCAAGATCACAAAAGAGAACCTTACGGTCCCATCATAAGACCCTCCTCCCATGGTTTGTTTTAGGCAATAAACTCCTCCTCCACCCTGGCCAAGGTTAACCACTTTCCTGACCTCAAGCACAATTATTTCATTTAGTTTTTTAAAATTTGCATAATTAATCATATAGTATGTACTCTTTTGTCCTTTTTTTCACTCAATATTATGTTAATGAAACATTTTCTTTAGTTGCATTGCATATTTTTTATTGTCATTTCTACATGATTTTGCATTATTTGCATATAATACGATTTATTTTTCCACTCTACTATTGATAAACTTTTGGGAATTTATAGATTTCGGCCACATATTATGAACATATGTGTATTTCTGCTAGTTGTAGCCCAGAGTGTAATTCTAGGTTGTGGGATATACCCATATATCTAACTTTTAAACACACAAAGAATCATTTTCCAAAGAGGATTTTTGCCAGTTTGCTCACCAACAGGAAGGGTATGAGAGTTCTGTTTTTACCACATCTTTGCTAACATTTGCCATTATGTTATTATTATTATTTAAGCTTTAGCGATCTGGCTGTGTGGACTAGAGGTACATTCTAAATTGCATTTCTATGATGGGTATTCATTTATGTGAAGTGTCTATTCAGGGTTTTTGCCTAATTTTTATTAGTTTTAATAGTATTTACATACAAATTTGTAGAAGCTCTATATTCTTTTTTGAATTCAAGTACTGCAAATATCTTTTAAACACTGTTGATTTCATTTTTTCTCTCTGGTGTTTTTTGATAAGCATAATTGTATAACTTGAAATAGACTGATATATTAAGTTTTTTAACATTACAGTTAACATGAATATTCATTTCCAAAAGCTTAATTTCAAAATTAAATATTTTAAAATATATCTTTACAAAGTAGAGTTCCCTGGTGGCTCAGAGGATAAAGCATCTGCCTGCCATGTGGGAGACCTGGGTTTGATCCCTGGATTGGGAAGATCCCCTGGAGAAGGAAATGGCAACCCACTCCAGTATTCTTGCCTGGAGAATCCCATGGACGGAGGATCCTAGCGGACTATAGTCCACGGGGTTGCAAAGGGTCGGACAAGACTGAACGAGTTCACTTCAGCATTTGAACCCTGGGACCTATTTTGTGGTCTAGATTTCTAAGTATGGCATAATCTTAGGTAAGAAGTTCAATTTCTCCTTGCCTGTATTTCCTCATTGTAAAAATAGAAATGAGGAAAGCAATAATATATATTTTTGAATTAAAAGATGCAAACATAAAATAAGATATATAATGATAGTTAAACATCTTCATGAACGACAAAGCATGCTCAATGATTAAAAAAAAAGCTACTTGATTTTCTCATTAAAGGATGTTATAACCCCTTATTTATGCCATAACTTTCAGTTAATGTTCAATAGCAGAAATAATTAACAGGCTGGTAAATCAGAGTATATTTAATCAATCAAAAGATACCTCTAATACTACTAATTTGAGTGAATAACTTGAATTATAAAATCAATTAGTTCTTTTCTATATAACCAAATAGAATGAAATTTTGTAATAGTCTTATGGTTCTTGATTGGCACTCACCACAAAAAACTGTGTGTGCTAGAGCACATCAATTCATATGTCCACTGTAAACGTGTAAACTATGCAATAATTCAATCATGAATTATTATAATTTTGTAGAATCGTATTTTCAAATATTTTAACATTTATGAACCTATGAAATATGTCTGCTAATTTGTACATTTAAATAACATTTTTTAATCAAAAAATGGGTCAAAGAACTAAACAGACATTTCTCCAAAGAAGGCATACAGATGGCTAACAAACACATGAAAAGATGCTCAAAATTGCTCATTATCAGAGAAATGCAAATCTAAACCACAATGAGGTACCATTTCACACCAGTCAGAATGGCTGCTATCCAAAAGTCTACAGACAATAAATGCTGGAGAGGGTGTGGAGAAAAGAGAATCCTCTTACACTGTCGGTGGGAATGTAAACTAGTACAGCCACTATGGAGAACAGTGTGGAGATTCCTTAAAAAACTGGAAATAGAACTGCCATATGACTCAGCAATCTCACTCCTGGGCATACACACCAAGGAAACCAGAATTGAAAGAAACACGTTTACCACAATGTTCATCACAGCACTGTTTATAGTAGCCAGGACATGGAAGCAACCTAGATGTCCATCAGCAGATGAATGGATAAGAAAGCTGTGGTACATATACACAATGGAATATTACTCAGCAGTCAAAAAGAATGCTTTTGAATCAGCTCTAATGAGGTAGATTAAACAGGAACCTATTATACACAGTGAAGTAAGCCAGAAGGAAAACACCGATAAAGTATACTAACACATATATATGGAATTTAGAAAGATAGTAATGATAACCCTATATGCAAGACAGCAAAAGAGACACAGATGTACAGAACAGTCTTTTGCACTCTGTGGGAGAGTGCTAGGGTAGGATGATTTGGGAGAATGGCATAGAAACACATATATTATCATATGTGAAACAGATCGCCAGTCCAGGTTCAATTCATGGGACAGGGTGTTCAGGGCTGGTGCACTGGAATGACCCAGAGGGATGGGATGGATAGGGAGGTGGAAGAGGGTTCAGGATGGGAAACACATGTACACCCGTGGCTGATCATGGCAATGTATGGCAAAACCACTACAATATTGTAAAGTAATTAGCCTTCAATTAAAATGAATAAATTTATTTAAAAAATTTATTGCCATCCTAAGTTAATATTAGGATAGGGTTATAATTCTTCATAAAAATAATTGTAACTTTTTACTAGCCTAAAAATATCAAGATTATTTTTCAATCATGTTACACATCCATCTCAAGTGCGTTGTTGTCTCTAACTTATGTTGTTCTCATTCTGTTTTTAAGATGAAGGATCAGATACCATGTAGGGCATTATTAGTTGTGTACCCAAATTCTTAGAAATATTTATGTTCTGCAAGAAAAGTTTGTGTTTTAACATAGCTGGAGCACAAAGTAAATGAGGGAAATAGCAAGAAAGAAAGCTGGAAAGCTAGAAAAGGTAGATATTATGGAGAGATTTATATGCCAGAAAACTGAGTAGAGGTTTTATGTTTATAAACAGGGCAACACCAAAAGGATTTGAAAATGAGGGAGATGTTAACAACATTTTTTGTTTGTTTTAGAAGGAACTTTTTGATCCTAGGTAGAGAATTCATAGGTAGCATAAAAATGAACTCAAAGACTTCAGTTAGAGTAGAAGCCTGAGAAAAAGTAGATTAGCCAACATGGATAAAAAGATAATATTTGTGCAATGTAAAGAATAAAATATGGAATGTTTTTGGGGTATTAACAGCATAGTCAGTAGACTATGTGGTATTGATGAAGCATAGTATTGATGATACTTATGTGAGTCAGCATTAATCAGTCAGGTGAAGCATAGGACTCTGAATAAAGCCCTATCAAAAGAGGGATGAATAAGGGGATTAGTAAAGAAAGATAAGGAAAACTTTAAGAAGCAACAGAGAGGGACAAATTACAATGAGGGCAAACTTAAAGCCAAATGATGCAGAAAATTTTCAGCACATTTAAGGAAGTTCAGAGTACTTGTGAAAGGATGACAAAAACCAAAGCAAGCAAAATTTCTCTGGGGATTAAGAAACTAATATCTATACAAATACAGTTTTAGACTTAGGGATGAGAAGTGGAGGGGATTCATATTTGATAGCCTAAATTTATGCAGTATAATTTTTAAAAAGCTAGCTCAAAAGCCAAGGGGAAAGGATGATAGTCTAGATACAATTTGTATAATAAATATGACAGATCCCATATAATTCAGAAATCCTACCTCTGTGTGTGTATCCAAACAAAATGAAATTACTGTGTCAAAGAGATATCTGTACCCCTATGTTCATTGCAGTATTATTCACAATTGCAAGGTATTGATACAATCTAAGTATGCATGGATGGATGAATGGATAAGGAGAATGGTGTAGATGTATAAAGGGGCTTCCGTGGTGGCCTATGTGGTAAAGAATCAACCTGCAATGAAGGAGAGCTAGGTTCAATCCCTGGGTCAGGAAGATTCCCTGGAGAAGGGAATGGCTACCCACTCCAGTATTCTTGCCTAGAGAATCGAATAACCAGAGGAGGTACAGTTCATGGGGTTGCAAAGAGTCAAGACAGAATGAATTACTAACACACACACACATGTAATGAAATACTATTCAGCCACAGAAAATAATGAGATTTTGTTATTTGGGACAACATTTTTGGACTTCAAAGCATTATACTAAGTGAAATAGGTCAGACAGAGAAAGAAAAATATGATCTCACTTATACATGGAATCTTTAAAAACCAACCAAACAAGCACCTAGATACAGAGGACAGATTAGTGGCCTCCAGAAGTGGGGGTGGTGATGGTGGGGAAAATCAGGAAAAGAAGTTAAAAGGATAAATTTTCATTTGTATAATAAATAAGTCATGGGGGATGTGTGGGTAGCATGGTGACTATAGTTAATAATACCATATTGCATATTTGAAAGTTGCTGAGAATAAGTCTGAATTTGGCAATAAGGAGTTCATGATCTGAGCCACAGTCAGCTCCTGGTCTTGTTTTTGCTGACTGTCTAGAGCTTCTCTATCTTTGGCTGCAAAGAATATAATCAATCTGATTTTGGTGTTGACCATCTGGTGATGTTCATGTGTACAGTCTTCTTCTGTGTTGTTGGAAGAGGGTGTTTACTACGACCAGTGCGTTCTCTTGGCAAAACTCTAGTAGCCTTTGCCCTGCTTCATTCCGTATTCCAAGGCCAAATTTGCCTGTTACTCCAGGTGTTTCTTGACTTCCTACTTTTGCATTCTAGTCCCCTATAACGAAAACGACATCTTTTTGGGGTGTTAGTTCTAAAAGGTCTTGTAGGTCTTCATAGAATCGTTCAACTTCAGCTTCTTCAGTGTTACTTGTTGGGGCATAGACTTGGATTACTTTGATATTGAATGGTTTGCCTTGGAAACGAACAGAGGTCATTCTGTTGTTTTTGAGATTGCATCCAAGTACTGCATTTCAGACTCTTTTGTTGACCATAATGGCTACTCCATTTCTTCTGAGGGATTCCTGCCCACAGTAGTAGATATAATGGTCATCTGAGTTAAATTCATCCATACCAGTCTATTTTAGTTCGCTGATTCCTAGAATGTCAACGTTCACTCCAGTTTGACCACTTCCAATTTGCCTTGATTCATGGACCTGACATTCCAGGTTTCTATGCAATATTGCTCTTTACAGCATCGGACCTTGCTTCTATCACTAGTAACATCCACAACTGGATATTGTTTTTGCTTTGGCTCCACACTTCATTCTTTCTGGAGTGATTTCTCCATTGATCTCCAGTAGCATATTGGGCACTTATCAACCTGGGGAGTTCCTCTTTCAGTATCCTATCATTTTGCCTTTTCATACTGTTCATGGGGTTCTCAAGGCAAGAATACTGAAGTGGTTTGCCAATCCCTTCTCAAGTGGACCACATTCTGTCAGACCTCTCCACCATGACCTGCCCATATTGGGTGGCCCCATAGGGCATGGCTTAGTTTCATTGAGTTAGACAAGGTTGTGGTCCTACTGTGATTAGATTGACCAGTTTTCTGTGATGATGGTTTCAGTGTGTCTGCCCTCTGATGCCCTCTTGATACACCTACAGTCCGACTTGGGTTTCTCTTACCTTGGACATGGGCTATCTCTTTACAGCTGCTACAGCAAAGCACAGCTGCTGCTCCTTGCCTTGGATGAGGGGTATCTCCTCAATGCTGCCCCTCCTGACCTTGAACGTGGTGTAGCTCCTCTCGGCCCTCCTGTGCCCGCCCAGCCACTACTCCTTGGATCTGATAGATACAGTGCCTGATGAACTATGGGCAGAGGTTCGTGACATTGTACAGGAGACAGGGATCAAGACCATCCCCATGGAAAAGAAATGCAAAAAAGTCAAAATGGCTGTCCGAAGAGGCCTTACAAATAGCTGTGAAAAGAAGAGAAGCAAAAAGCAAAGGAGAAAATGAAAGATATAAGCATCTGAATGCAGAGTTCCAAAGAATAACAAGGAGAGATAAGAAAGCCTTCTTCAGCAATCAATGCAAAGAAATAGAGGAAAACAACAGAATGGGAAAGACTAGAGATCACTTCAAGAAAATTAGAGATACCAAGGGAACATTTCATGCAAAGATGGGCTCGATAAAGGACAGAAGTGGTATGGACCTAACAGAAGCAGAAGATATTAAGAAGAGGTGGCAAGAATACACAGAACTGTACAAAAAAGATCTTCACGACCAAGATAATCATGATGGTGTGATCACTCACTTAGAGCCAGACATCCTGGAATGTGAAGTCAAGTGGGCCTTAGAAAGCATCACTATGAACAAAGCTAGTGGAGGTGATGGAATTCCAGTTGAGATCTTTTAAATCCTGAAAGATAATGCTGTGAAAGTTCTGCACTCAATATGCCAGCAAATTTGGAAAACTCAGCAGTGGCTACAGGACTGGAAATGCTCAGTTTTCATTTCAATCCCAAAGAAAGGCAATGTAAAAGAATGGTCAAACTACCGCACAATTGCACTCATCTCACATGCTAGTAAAGTAATGCTCAAAATTATCCAAGCCAGGCTTCGCAATACATGAACCGTGAAATTCCAGATATTCAAGCTGGTTTTAAAAAAGTCAGAGGAACCAGAGATCAAATTGCCAACATCCGCTGGATCATCATAAAAGCAAGAGAGTTCCAAAAAACATGTATTTCTGCTTTATTGACTATGCCAAATCCTTTTACAGTGTAGATCAAAATAAACTATGGAAAATTTTGAAAGAGATGGGAATCCCAGACCACCTGACCTGCCTCTTGAGAAACCTATATGCAGATCAGGAAGCAACAGTTAGAACTGGACATGGAACAACAGATTAGTTCCAAATAGGAAAAGGAGTATGTCAAGGCTGTATATTGTCACCCTGCTTATTCAACCTCTATGCAGAGTACATCATAAGAAACCTTGGGCTGGAAGAAGCACAAGCTGGAATCAAGATTGCCAAGAGAAATCTCAATAACCTCAGATATGCAGATGACACCACCCTTATGGCAGAAAGTGAAGAGGAACTCAAAAGCCTTTTGATGAAAGTGAAAGAGGACAGTGAAAAGTTGGCTTAAAGCTCAACATTCAGAAAACGAAGATCACGGCATCCAGTCCCATCACTTCATGGGAAATAGATGAGGAAAAAATGGAAACAGTGTCATACTTTATTTTTTTGGTCTCCAAAATCACTGCAGATGGTGACTGTAGCCATGAAATTAAAATACGCTTAGTCCTTGGAAGGAAAGTTATGACCAACCTAGATAGCATATTCAAAAGCAGAGACATTACTTTGCCAACAAAGGTCCATCTAGTCAAGGCTGTGGTTTTTCCAGTGGTCATGTATGGATGTGAGATTTGGACTGTGAAGAAAGCTGAGCGTCGAAGCATTGATGCTTTTGAACCATGGTGTTGGAGAAGACTCTTGAGTGTCCCTTGGACTGCAAGGAGATCCAACCAGTCCATTCTAAAGGAGATGGGTCCTGGGTGTTCTTTGGAAGGAATGATGCTAAAGTTGAAACTCCAGTATTTTGGCCACCTCATGCGAAGAGTTGACTCATTGGAAAAGACTCTGATGCTCCTATGTATTGGGGGAAGGAGGAAAAGGGGATGACAGAAGATGAGATGGTTGGATGGCATCACCGACTTGATGAACGTGGGTTTGGGTGAACTCTGGGAGTTGGTGATGGACAGGGAGGCCTGGCGTGCTGCAATTCATGGCGTTGCCAAGAGTTGGACACGACTGAGCGACTGAACTGAACTGAGAGTAAGTCTTAAAAGTTCTCAAATCAAAAATATTTTTTAAACTATGTATGGTGGAAAATATTTATTATCTTATTTTGATGACCATTTTGCAATATATACAAATATTCAATCATTAGTCTGTATACTGAAAAGTAGTAAAATGTTCTATGTCAATTATCCTCAATTAAAAATAAGTTGAACATACAGCAACAGAGAATATAATTGTGGGTGCTAGTGTTTGCTTGTTAAGGAAATAGGAAAAGATTGGTCCAAACGCATATGATTTTAACTATAAGAAGAATACTTTCTGGGAGTTTAATGTACATCATGATTGTCATAGTTAATGTTACTGCACTGCATATTTGAAATTTGATAAGAGCATAGATTGTCCTCATGCTCACCAGAAAAAAACAAAAAAAGCAACTAACTATATGAGGTGATGAATGTGTTAATTAACTTGATTAAAAGACTCATTTCTCAATGTAAATTTATCATCATTATTACATTGGATCCTTTAGATATATAAAATTTTATTTGTCAAAATAATTAAAAGAAAGCAAGTAGAAAAAAGCTTAAGAAGTGCAGAATTTCTAGAGAAATTAATACAGGACTCTAGAGAAATAGAAGGGTCTATATTAGGATGTGGCTCATAGGTGTCATAGGGAAATAGAATATTTGCCACTAATATTTAAGTAATATATATGTCTATTTGAGAATGTAACAAATTTGAGAGAGGAGATATTTTAAAAATCTATTTCATTCATTAAAATACGTCAGTACTCTCATTTTAATTGAAAACTATTCTAGTAGTTCAGCTATTAAAAGAATAGATGATTTAGGAGGATAATCAGTTATAATTTAAAATAACTTGTATGACTAATCCTTGAGTTTTTTTCGTTTTTCATTAATTTTGGGGATGGGAATGGACAATGACTTGCATTTTTAAAAATAAAGGTGTGACTTATAGGTATTTCCATCATTTTCTTCAAATTATTGAAAGTCACAGTTAAGGATTCACAGAGTAGAAAGCTCAATTGATCCTGTCTTCTTTGTCCTCTTGTGTGTGCCAATAATGGCAGCCATTGGATCTTTTTTCTGTTTGATATAAAGTAATATTGATTTGTTTCTTTATTTCATTATTCTAATGCTGGCCTCTAGTTATTGATTGGTGTCAACAAAGTCTTAGGATGTAGAAAGAACAAAAAAGGAAGCTGACTACAAATAAATGTTCATCCAGTGTTTACTGATGTGAAATTACAAAACCAAACCAAAACAACACAAAAATGCCAACAAGAATAAAATAAGTCACAGCTGAACACTTACAATATGTCATCTACTATGCAAAGCACTTTCCACTTAATAGTTCAGTTCAGTTCAGTCGCTCAGTCGTGTCCAACTCTTTGTGACCCCATGAATTGCAGCACGCCAGGCCTCTCTGTCCATCACCAACTCCCGGAGTTCACTCAGACTCATGTCCATCGAGTCGGTGATGCCATGCAGCCATCTCATCCTCTGTCATCCCCTTTTCCTCCTTCCCCCAATCCATAGCAGCATCAGAGTCTTTTCCAATGAGTCAACTTTTCACATGAGGTGACCAAAGTACTGGAGTTTCAACTTTAGCATCATTCCTTCCAAAGAACACCCAGGGCTGATCTCCTTTAGAATGGACTGGTTGGATCTCCTTGCAGTCCAAGGGACTCTCAAGAGTCTTCTCCAACACCATGGTTCAAAAGCATCAATTCTTTGGTGCTTAGCTTTCTTCACAGTTCAACTCTCATATCCATACATGACCACTGGAAAAACCACAGCCTTGACTAGACGGACCTTTGTTGGCAAAGTAATATTTCTGCTTTTCAATATGTTATGTAGATTGGTTATAACTTTCCTTCCAAGGAGTAAGTGTCTTTTAATTTCATGGCTGCAATCACCATCTGCAGTGATTTTGGAACCCCCTCAAAATAAAGTCTTACACTGTTTCCACTGTTTCCCCATAAAGCAGTCTATAAACCAGGCTATATGGATTGTTATAATTCACAGGTCAGGATATTTAAAATTAGAGTGGTAAACTAAACTAAGCCCTCAGTATTAAAAAGTTATAAAAGCAAGACTTGAATCCTGTTACATACACATTCTTATAAACAACACACTCTTTCACTTTATGAGATTAGGACTGAAAACAAAACTGAATGCCTTATCCTCACTCACAAGATCGAACGTTCAAACTTGCAAATTGATTGTGGATATTTCTGTCACAAAAGTTTTGTTATAAAGAAGATTTTCTGATAACAGTCTTCATTTTTACAAGATGTGGTACAGTTGATGATGAAAAGACAATTTTTTAAAAATATAAATTTATTTATAGACATTTCTCCAAAGAAATCATACAGATGGCTAACAAACACATGAAAAGATGCTCAACATCACTCATTATCAGAGAAATGCGAATCAAAACCACCATGAGGTACCATTTCACGCCAGTCAGAATGGCTGCGATCCAAAAGTCTATGAGCAATAAATGCTGGAGAGGGTGTGGAGAAAAGGGAACCCTCTTACACTGTTGGTGGGAATGCAAACTAGTACAGCCACTATGGAGTACAGTGTGGATATTCCTTAAAAAACTGGAAATGGAACTGCCTTATAACCCAGCAATCCCACTGCTGGGCATACACACTGAGGAAACCAGAATTGAAAGAGACACGTGTACCCCAATGTTCAACACAGCACTGTTTATAATAGCCAGGACATGGAAGCAACCTAGATGTCCATCAGCAGATGAATGGATAAGGAAGCAGTGGTACTTTTACACAATGGAGTATTACTCAGCTGTTAAAAAGAATACATTTGAATCAGTTCTAATGAGGTGGATGAAACTGGAGCCTATTATACAGAGTGAAGTAAGCCAGAAGGAAAAACATAAATACAGTATACTAACGTATATATATGGAATTTAGAAAGATGGTAACAATAACCCGGTGTACGAGACAGCAAAAGAGACACTGATGTATAGAACAGTCTTTTGGACTCTGTGGGAGAGGGAGAGGCTGGGAAGATTTGGGAGAAAGGCATTGAAATGTATAATATCATTTATGAAACGAGTTGCCAGTCCAGGCTCGATGCACGATACTGGATGCTTGGGTCTGGTGCACTGGGACGACCCAGAGGGATGGTACAGGGAGAGAGGAGGGAGGAGGGTTCAGGATGGGGAACACATGTATACCTGTGGTGGATTCATGTTGATATATGGCAAAACCAATACAATATTGTAAAGTTAAAAAATAAAATAAAATAAAAATGAAAAAAAAATTATTTATTTTAATTGGAGTTTAATTACTTTACAAAATTGTACTGGTTTTTCCATACATCAACTTGAATCTGCCACAGGTATACATGTGTTCCCCATCCTATTTAAACAGAGAGTAATTTTATACTTCTGGAATTAGACCAGGAATACTGCTCTCAGCAGAAATTCATCTCAGGAATCTTAAGTAACTTAACCTCTCTGAATCTAAATTTTTACCTGTTAAATGTATTAATATTATGTATATTTGAAACATCAAGGTAGGCTAATTATTAACAGGTTTCTCATCTCAAGCTAGCTTGAATGCCATGTGACTCATATACTTTTCTTATTCTAAATAGAGCAAAATGGAAAATAAAAATTCAATATAGTTATTTAGTTTTTAAGTATAACTTGAATGTAATACAGACAATGAAAATCACCAAGAGATAAATTATTCTAAAAAGTTTCCTACTTCTGGAGGGAAGAAAATGAATATTGCTCTGTTTTTTAATTTAGTCTTATTGATCAAATTATAATAAAGTGACTTTGTAGTGATTTTTATACCTCATTATCATGCTTCATTTGCTAGCCTAGATTTTGTTAAAAAATTGAATGGGTAAAATTGAAAGTGTTCTTAGAATGTGTTTCCATAAGCCATTTACACTGTGTTTAGTACATAGAAGCAGAAAGTAATTATGAGGTGACTTATTTCTGTCTGGTGGTTCTATTATGAAAACTTTCAAAGTTATTAAAATATTACTTTAAAAGTTTCAGTTCAGTTCAGTCACTCAGTCGTGTCCCACTCTTTACAACCCCATGGACTGCAGCACACCAGGCTTCCCTGTCCATCACCAACTCCTGGAACTTGCTCAAACTCATGTCCATCGAGTCGGTGATGCCATCCAACCATCTCATCCTCTGTCGTCCCCTTCTCCTCCTGCCTTCAGTCTTTCCTAGCATAAGGGTCTTTTCAAATGAGTCAGTCTTCACATTAGATGGCCAAAGTATTGGACCTTCAGCTTCAGCATCAGTCCTTCCAATGAATATTCAGGACTGATCTCCTTTAGGATGGACTGGTTGGATCTCCTTGCAGTCCAAGAGACTCTCAAGAGTCTTCTTCAACACCACAGTTCAAAAGCATCAGTTTTTCAGTGCTCAGCTTTCTTTATGGTCCAACTCTTACATCCATACATAACTACTGGAAAAACCATAGCTTTGACTACATGGACGTTTGTCTGTAAAGTAATGTCTCTGCTTTTTATTTTTTTATTTTTATTTTTGGCAAAGTAATGGTTCTGCTTTTTATTTATTATTATTTTTAAATTTATTTATTTTAATTAGAGGCTAATTACTTTACAATATTGTATTGGTTTTGTCATACAGCAACATGAATCCACCACAGGTGTACACATGTTCCCAATCCTGAACCCCCCTCCCATGTCCCTCCCCATACCATCCCTCTGGGTCATCCCAGTGCACCAGCCCCAAGCTTCCTGTATCCTGCATCAAACCTGGACTGGTGATTCGCAGTCATCATTGTTTCTGCTTTTTAATATGCTGTCTAGGTTGATCATAGCTTTTCTTCCAAGGAGCAAGCGTCTTTTAATTTCATGGCTGAAGTCACCATCTGCAGTGATTTTGAAAATAAAGTCCGTCACTGTTTCCATTGTTTCCCCATCTATTTGCCATGAAGTGATGGGAACAGATGTCATGACCTTCGTTTTTTGAATGTTGAGCTTTAAGCCAGCTTTTTCACTCTCCTCTTTCACTTGCAACAAGAGGTTCTTTAGTTCCTCTTCACTTTCTTCCATAAGGGTGGTGTCATCTGTATATCTCAGGTTATTTATATTTTCCCCAAAATCTTGACTCCAGCTTGTGCTTCATCCAGCCTGGCATTTGAGTGATGTACTCTGCATATAAGTTAAATAAACGGGGTGACAATATACAGCCTTGATGTACTCCTTTCCCAATTTGGAACTAGTCCATTGTTCCAATACTGGAGTGGGTAGCTGTTCCCTTCTCCAGGGGATCTTCCCCACCCAGGGCTAGAACACAGGTCTCCCACATTGCAGGTGAATTCTTTACCGACTGAGCCACTAGGGAATTCCAAGAATATTGGAGTGGATAATCCATCCCTTATCCAAGGGATCTTTCTGACCCAGGAATAGAATCAGGGTCTCCTGCATTGCAGGCAGATTCTTTAGCAGCTGAACTATAAGGGAAGCCCTTTAAATGTTTGGTTATGCTTTATATTATCTGAACCACAGAGTATTGTTCTGAATATATGTACTTCATGTAGATATATTGTTATTGTTATTCTAGTTACTAACTCGTGTCTCACTCTTTTGTGACTGCATGAACTGTAGCCTTCCAGGCTCCTCTCTCTGTGGCATTTCCCAGGCAAGAATACTGGAGTGGGTTGCCATTTCCTTCTCCAGGGGACCTTCCCCACATAGGGATCCAACCTGAATCTCCTGCCTTGGAGGTCAGATTCTTCACCACTGAACCACCATTGAAGCACGTATAGCTGAATTATAAATAATTCCTAATACACACACACACACACACACACACACACACAGACATTTGTTGTTTAGTCGCTAAGCCGTGTCCAGTTGTTTTGTGATCTCATGGACTGCAGCCCTCCAGGCTGCTCTGTCCGTGGGATTTTCCAGGCAAGAATACTGGAGTGGGTTGCCATCATCTTCTCCAGGGGATCTTCCCAACCCAGGAATGGAACTCCCGTCTTCTTCATTGGCAGATTCTTTACCACTGATCAACCAGGGAGCCCACATACAGTCATATGTATACATAAAACTATATTATATAAGTATATACTACATCATTACACATGTTTAAAATAAAATTTCTCTGATATGTATGTATGTATCTATCTATCTATATGTTTAAACTATAGCAAATATAATTGGACTGTGGCTTTTAGTATTTTGTATTAGAATGTGGCCTCATGACATGTATTTGATTGGTTGACTTCAAGTATGCATTTCATAGGCCAAGCACTTGAGGGCACATGGCACTAAGTAATGGCAATCTTTTGTAGCAAGTTCTTTGAACAGAGAGATTTTATGACCTTAAGCTTATAAATTTAAAGACAAAATTAAACAATGGAAATAAAGATTGTTCCTTTAGACAGAAATTTTCAGTCCAAAGGGGAGGGGGGGGGGCGGGAATCTGTTACGTGGATTAAAACTTAATTCTGTTATTTAACATCAGTTGTGTTAGATGAAAGAAACCGATTTTCAGAGCTCTCTTCTCTACATATATTTGTGTCTTTTCAGATTGCTATAGCTTAGTATCAGACAGAAATCCTATGCCTTCCTGACAGGTTGCTTAATTGAGGATAGAAGGAAATAACAGTATTCAATTGTTGAGTTAACTTAAAAGATTGAAGAATTGATTAATGTATTTAAATGATCAATGTAAATTCTATCATTTCAAGCTGTCTAGTAGCAGAAATTTTAAATGCAGTAAAAATTTAATAAGCATTTGTTGAATTAAAAATAATTCCATTATATTTACTTGAATACAATTATTGGTGCCTTTTAAAAAATTAAGATATAACACTTCCTAAAAATAAAGAGATATCCAAGTTATAAAATGTAAATTTTTACAAACATGAACAATTGCTAGTAGCTTTTACATTGCTGTGCTGTGCTTAATCGCTCAGTCATGCAGACCCTTTGTGACCCCATGGACTGTAGCCTGCCAGGCTCCTCTGTCCATGTGGATTCTACAGGCAAAAATACTTCAGTCAGTTACTGTGCCCTCCTCCAGGGGATCTTCCCAACCCAGGGATCAAACCCAGGTCTTCCCCATTGTAGGTAGATTCTTTACCCTCTGAGCCACCAGGAAAGCCCAAGAATACTGGAGTGGGTAGTCTATCCCTTCTCCAGGGGATCTTCCTGGCCCAGGAATTGAATTGGGGTCTTCTGCATTGCAGGCAGATTCTTTATCAGCTGAGCTACCAGGGAAAATAGCTTAATTATGAATTGGACATTTGAAATATAACTTTCTCTAAGGGTAAAAATGTGGATTATGTTGTTGCAGGTTGTTTTAAATTCTTTTTCAAAAGTGTTTAAGTCACTGTGTTTCTGAACTCTAAGTGAAAAAATAAATCAGACAGACATTTGTCAGCTGTATCTTCTATATGCAACAATTTCCACATGTATCAGAGTAAGAGACTTGGGAAATATAGTAGACCTTCATCCTTTACTAAGGCCTATGATGTCCATAGAGTTTATCCTATGATTCTGTAAGTTTAACAGTTCCTCTGGTTTCAATAGTTTTGTGCTAATGGGGGAAAAAGCATGCTCAGCTACAGTTTAGTCCAATGATGACCAATGTATTCTCCTGAACTTGCCAACACTGATGTAGAGCAGCTAATGAAACTAAAATCACTGTATTCAAAAGGGGTCTGACTCCATCCTGGCTCTTAGTTGTGTCTGTTTCAGGCAGTTATAGGAGGAAGCACTAATCTTATACCAAGGAGGCTGTCCTTGGTCTTTTCTACATAGTTGCTGACAGTTCCTAGGTATATTTTCTCAAACAGGACAGAGCTCTAAGCCAGAAAGGTTATATAAACAATAATCTGTTTATACTATAACTAATGCTTCTTGAACACCGTATAGATTCTGCATGTATTGTGCTTAGGAAACTCAGCAATGATGTTTTATCTCAACCCCTACTAGTTGTATATTCCAGGTGACTTATTTAAACAATTGAAAAATGGTAACTTGTTCCTGTGCTGGTTATGAGAATTTAATAATATTAAATATAATACATTGAACATGATTAGCACAATATCTCACATAATAAATCCTCAGTAAATATTAGTAATTATCATTCTCAGTATATTGATTCAGTTCAGTTCAGTTCAGTCACTCAGTTGTGTCCAACTCTTTGAGACCCCATGAATTGCAGCACGCCAGGCCTCCCTGTCCAACACCAACTCCCAGAGTTCATCCAAACCCACGTCCATCGAGTGAGTGATGCCATCCAGCCATCTCATCCTCTGTTGTCCCCTTTTCCTCCTGCCCCCAATATCAACAATTTAATTATACTAATTCACTTAACAATATACTGATCCTAATTAGAAGAGTCTATATATGGATACTTTTCTCATGAATGTTTAAAATTATTATTTATGATACTCCAAAGAATGTCATTGAAAAAAACTTCTAAATTTGTCTTTCTTATCATGATTCTGTGATTCTATATTAAGCTTATTGTTAAAAAATAGGAATAAAATAATATTTCTATATGTTTTATTTAAAAAATACAATATGAGAGGTGACCTAACAAGTACCTGAATATTGCTAAAAGTATAATTTTGATGTTACTATATTCAATATCTGTTGAATATCTTCAGTTAGCATGGTGGTGTGACTGAAACAGGCTAAGCATCACAGAAGTTTTTGATCAATTTAAAAAAATTACAACACTTTTTGAAGAAAATACAGGTATGATTATATAATTATGCACTAAAAACTGTCCTGTATTTCTCAAAAAACTTGTCTCTGTTCCTCAGCTTTTCAGAAGGTAGAAACATTAGATTGTGGTACAGACATTAATCAAGAAACTGAAAATGGAACTACTATATAATCCAACAATCGCTTTTCTGGGCATATACCTAAAGGAAATAAAATTAGTGCCTCAAAGACATTTCTGAAAATGGAACTACTATATAATCCAACAATCCCTTTTCTGGGTATGTACCTAAAGGAAATAAAATTAGTGCCTCAAAGACATTTCTGCACTCCCATGTCCTTTGCACAATATTCACAATAGTTAAGATGCTATAAGAGCCTAAGTGTCTGTGGACGGATGAATGGATAAAGATGTGTTGTATATATATAATGAAATATTATCCAGCCCTAAAGAAGAAATCCTGCTATTTACGAGGACATGGGTGAAACTCAAAGAAACTACCCTTAGTGAAGTAAGCCATAGAAAGAAAAAACTACATTATCTCTCTTATATATAGCATCTAAAAAAGTTGAAAACATAGAAGCAGAGAGGAGAAAGATGGTACCAGTGGTGGGGAGGGGTAGGAAATCGAAGATGTTGGTTAAAAGGTACAAAGTTTCCATTATGCAAGATGAATAAGTCTATTGAGATCTAATGTTCAGTGGGATGATTATAGTTAATTCTACTGTGCTGAATATTGGAAATTGACTAAGAATAAATTTCAGGTGCTCTCATCACACAAAAAAATGGTAACTGTGAGGAAAAGATACATTGATTAACTTGATTGTAATAATTACTTCACTATTTATGTGTACATCAAGTCATTAATTTGAACATCTTAACTCTATACAATGTTTACTTTAAAAAGAAAAAAAAAAAAAAACTTGGTTCACTTAGAAGAGCATGGCTCAAGTGGAAAAAAGTTCAGTCCTACTTAAATCTAGGCATGGGTAGTTACTATCCCTATTATTCTGGGTAAAACAACATATTTCCTGCTCCAATATCCTTTCATTTAATGGGATATAATAGAATTTACCTTGTAGGGCTATTGAGTACACCAAGTGAAAGGGTGCAAAGGGCCTGACTCATGTTAAGCATTCATTACTCATGAGATTCCTTCATGCTTACCTTTGTATAAATACTCCAATAATTGAAATAGAATTTTCTTTCTTTCATCATCTGAAGGGCAGAGATATAGGGAACAGTCCAGTAATCAATTTCATGCCTCCAAAGTTATCTTCTGAAAAGTAAATCAGGTTGTGCCAATAACCTGCCAAAAAACTTGCAATCTTCTTAAAATGTAGATAAACATTTTGTTATTGCTAACATAGCTCAATATATCCCCACTAATTATTTATTCAAAAAGGTTGCATTTTGCACACCCTCTGTGGCAGTCAGATATGGAACAGTCCCCATCATTTCCATCTTCCCTCCTCCCTTGTCCTCAAGTGATGGCAGAGTTGGTGACCAATAGAATATAACAAAAAAGTGATGGGTTGTCACTTCTCCAAATAACTTGCATCAAGTAAGTTTCCATTGTGATGGCAGACTCATTCTAAAGTCTTTTCATCCTTGGTGGCTTTGAAGAAGCATGCTGCAATAACTTCTTCAGCTTTAAGAAAATTAATTCTTCTGACAAAGTAAGTGAGTCAAGACCATTATTGAAATTTCACAGAGGACAAGATGAGCATTTCTAGAGGTTCTGATTCACAGAAACCGTAAGATTACATATATGCACACACACACACACATATATGTGTATACTTTAAACATGGTAATTTGTTATGTAACATAGAGAAGTGAAGCAAATTGTTTACTGGTTAAAAAAGTCTTTCTGTTCCTTTGACACATTGAACTTGTGTACTCCTTGTTTATTTTAGGCTATCTACATGAAGCCCTACCATCTGAAACCTAAGTCATCATCTATTCATTGCCCTGTCTTTTATTTATTGTTCTGATGCTTTAGAAATTAATTCACTTCCAACAAACTAGCTTGCACATCTCATTGATGCAATTGACCATTTGGTTGAATATTTCTAGCAAAATTACTTGTTTAATCATACCCATAAGAAACTAACATGTATAAAGGCAAGATAAAATTGGCATTAATCAGCAGGGCATATAGTCATAAAATATGCAACATTCTTAAAGAAAATAATGTTTTAAATATAAAAGATCACCAAATGCTGAGTTACACAAACATTTCACAATTATTTTTCCCTATAAAAATTCCTTGATGATTGTATTTTTGAGACATAATACTACACATGTCTACATGCTCTGTCACTCATTGTTGTCTGACTTTGTGACACCATGACTGTAGCCCACTAGGCTCCTCTGTCCATGGGATTTTCCTGGCAAGAATACTGGGGTGGGTTGCCATTTCCAGCTCCAGGTTTTTTTTTTTTTTCTGACCTAGGGATCAAACCCACATCTCCTGTATCAGCAGGCAGATTCTTTACCACTGAGCCACTTGGGAATCCCAATATTGTAAACTGATTTTCTTAATTATCATGAGGCTGAATTACATGCTACATACCAGTGCATGATGCAGCTTATCTTCAAAAATCCCCTGATATGCACACATATCATGAAAAGTTTGCTTCATTCATTTTGGGGGAAATTTTAAAATTCTTAACTGGGGAAAGAATAGAGGCACACAACTTTCCCCAGTTAAGAATTATATAGTGAATATACTATTTACTATATATACTATAATAATTTATATACTATATATACTATACTATTATAGTATATTTATAGTACAGTATATATATAATATATACTGTATATATACTATACATATATAATTATATATATATTATACTATATATAGTATGTTATATATAATATATTTATTATAGTATAGTAAACTACAGTTATATATATATATGCAGTTATACATATATACATAATACTATATATATATATAATAGTATATATATATTATAGTATCAGCTCAGTTCAGTCACTCAGTTGTGTCTGACTCTTTGCAACCCCATGAATCGCAGCACGCTAGGCCTCCCTGTCCTTCACCAACTCCCGGAGTTCACTGAGACTCACGTCCATCAAATCATTGATGCCATCCAGCCATCTCATCCTCTGTTGTCTTCCTGCCCCCAATCCCTCCCAGCATCAGAGACTTTTTCAATGAGTCAACTCTTCACATGATGTGGCCAAAGTACTGCAGTTTGAGCTTTAGCATCATTCCTTCCAAAGAACACCCAGGGCTGATCTCTTCCAGAATGGACTGGTTGGATCTCCTTGCAGTCCAAGGGACTCTCAAGAGTCTTCTCCAACACCACAGTTCAAAAGCATCAATTCTTCAGCACTCAGCTTTCTTCAGAGTCCAAATCTCACATCCATACATGACCGCTGGAAAAACCATAGCCTTGACTAATACACTCAGCATCACACACCAGAGTGCAGGCACCAGTCCCTCTCTCTAGGAAGCCTACACAAGCTTTAGGACCCACCAGAAGCCTCAGAAGCCTCCCCGACTAGGGGACAGGAAACAGAAGCAAAAGGAAATATGACTCTCCAGCCTGTGGAAAGGAGAAGATAAACACAGTAAGTTAGACAAAATGAGATGACAGAAAAACATGTTGCAGACAAAGGAACGAGATAAAAACCTACAAGAACAACTAAATGAAGAGAAGATAAGCAACTTATATGAAAAAGAATTCAGAGTAATGAATGAAAGATGATCCAAGATCTAAGAAACAGAAAGGAAGCACAAACCAAGAACATAAAGAAGTATTTAACAAAGTACTAGAAGAACTAAAGAACAAAGTGGTGTTGGAGAAGACTCTTGAGAGTCCCTTGGACTGCAAGGAGATTCAACCAATCCATTCTGAAGGAGATCAGCCCAGGGTGTTCTTTGGAAGGAATGATGCTAAAGCTGAAACTCCAGCACTTTGGCCACCTCATGTGAAGAGTTGACTCATTGGAAAAGACTCTGATGCTGGGAGGGATTGGGGGCAGGAGGAGAAGGGGACGACAGAGGATGAGATGGCTGGATGGCATCACCGACTTGATGGACATGAGTTTGAGTGAACTCCGGGAGTTGGTGATGGACAGGGACGCCTGGTGTGCTGTGATTCATGGGGTCACAAAGAGTCAGACATGACTGAGCAACTAAACTGAACTGAACTGAAAGAACAAAGTGATAAACAACACAAAAACTGAAATGAAAAATACACTAGAAGGAATCAATAGAATGGTGGAAATGGCTGCTGAGGAGCATAATAAAGGAAAAAGAATGAAAGGAAATGAGAATTCCAGATGAATGAGACATCTGGGATAACATTAAATCCACCAACATTCAAACTACAGAGACCCCAGAATAAGAAGAGAAAGATAAAGTGTCTGAAAAAATATTCAAAGGGATTTTAATGGAAAACTTTCATGACATGGGAAATGAAATAGTTAATCAAGTCCAAGAAACACAAAGGGCCCTGTACAAGACAAACCCAAGGAGGAACATGTCAAGACACATATTAATAAAACTAAAAAATTTAAATATAAAGGAAAAATATTAAAAATAGCAAAGGTTGATGTATGGCAAAACCAATACAATATTGTAAAGTGAAATAAATAAATAAATTTTTAAAAAAGGAAAAAAAAAAGTAGCAAGGGAAAATAAACAAATAACATACAAAGAAATCCCCATGAGGTTAATAGGTGATTTTTCAGCAGAAACTTGCAGGAAGGCCAGAAGAGGGGTCAGCATATCTGAAGTAATCAAAGGGGGAAACCTCAAAAGAAAATTTTGCCTATTGACGACTTGTAATTGTATCCTATCTACTAGAGACCCACTTCAGACCTAGAGACATATACAGACTGAAAGTGAGGGGATGAAAAGATACGACATGCAAATGAAAATGATAAGAAACCTGGAGAGCTAGGCATCCTAGAATGTGAAGTCAAGTGAGCCTTAGGAAGCATCACTACAAGCAAAGCTAGTGGAAGTGAGGGAATTCCAGCTGAGTTACTTCAAATCCTAAAAGATGATGCTATGAAAGTGCTGCACTAAATATGACAGCAAATTTGGAAAACTCAGCAGTGGACACAGGACTGGAAAAGGTCAGTTTTCATTCCAATCCCAAAGAAAGGCAATGCCAAAGAATGCTCAAACTACCGCACAACTCATGTCCTCATCTCACATGCTAGCAAATTAATCCTCAAAATTCTCCAAGCAAGGCTTCAACAGTACGTGAGCCATGAACTTCCAGATGTTCAAACTGCATTTAGAAAAAGCAAAGGAACCGAAGATCAAATTGCCAACATCCGTTGGATCATTGAAAAATCAAGAGAGAGCCAGAAAAACATCTAATTCTGCTTTATTCACTATACCAAAGCCCTTGATTGTGTGGATCACAACAAACTGTAGAAAATTCTTAAAGAGATGGGAATACCAGACCACCTTACCTGCTTCCTAGGAAATCCATATGGAGGTCAAGAAGCAACAGTTAGAACTGGATATGCAACATCAGACTGGTTCCAAATTGGGAAAGGAGTATGGAAAGGCTGTATATTGCAACTCTACATTGCAACTTCAATGTAGAGTACATCGTGCAAAATGCCAGGCTGGATGAAGCACAAGCTGGAATTAAGATGCTGGGAGAAATATCAGCAACCTCAGATATGCAGATGACACCACTCTTATGGCAGAAAGTGAAGAAGAATTAAAAAGGCTTTTGATGAAAGTGAAAGAAGAGAGTGAAAAAGTTGGCTTAAAACTCAATTTTCAGAAAACTAATATCATGGCATCTGCTCCCATTACTTCAAGGCAAATAGACGGGGAAAAAATGGAAACAGTGACAGGCTTTACTTTCTTGTGCTCCCAAATCACTGCAGATGGTGACTGCAGCCATGAAATTAAAAGACCCTTGTCCCTTGGAAGAAAAGCTATGACCAACCTAGACAATGTATTAAAAAGCAGAGACATTGCTTTTCCAACAAAGGTCCAATTAAGACAGGCTTAATTGATATTTATAGGACCTTGCCATTGAAAACATCAGAAATCATCTTCTTTTAAAGTACACACAGAACATTCTCCAGGACTGACCACATCCTGGGTCACTAATAAAAACTTTGTAAACTGAAGAAAATTAAAATCTCAATAAGCATATTTTCTGACCACACTACATGAAATTAGAAATCAATTGCAAGAAAAATATGTAAAGAAACACTAACACATGGATACTAAAAAAATTCTAATAAATAACCAAGATATTACATAAGAAATCAAAGAGAAAATGAATTAAAAAAAACCCCTAGAAACAAATGACAACAAAAACATGATTGATCAAAACCTATGGGATTCATAAATGTGACTCTTGAAGTGGATAGCAATAAAATCTCCCCTCAAAAAGTAAGAAAAAACACAAACAACTTAACGTTAAACCAAAAGCAATTAGATCAAGAGGAACAAATCAAACACTAAGTTAATAGAAGGAAAAAGCTCATACAGATCAGAGCAGAAATAAATGAAATAGAAGTGAAGAAAACAATAGCAAATTCAATGAAACTAAAAGCTGGTTCCTTGAAAAGATAAACAAAATTGATAAAGCTTTAGCTAGACTCATCAAAACAAAAAGAGAGCTGAAATCAATAAAAGTAGAAAAAATGAATAAATTACAACTGACAAAGTCTTTCAGGAACAAAAGTCCAGGACAAAATGACTTCATGGGTGAATTATATCAAATATTTAGAGAAAAACTAACATCACAAATTCTTTCAAAAAATTGCAGAAGGAGGAACACTCTCAAACTCATTTTCCTTGGCCACCATCACCCTGAACCTACAATCAGACAAAGATACCACACAAAAAAGAAAGTTACAGGCCAAAATAACTGATTAACATAGACGTAAAAATCCTCAACAAAATGCTAGTAAACCTAAATCAACACATTAAAAAGATCATAAAACATGATCAAGTGGGATTAATCCCAGGGATGCAATAGCTCATTGATATATGCAAGTCAATCTATGTGATACATCATATTAACAAAATGAAGAATAAAAACCATGTGATCATCTCAATAGATACAGAAAAAGCTATGATAAAATTCAATATGCATTCATGATAAAATCTCTCCAGAAAGTAGGCATAAAGGGAAACAGTAGGAAAAGGGTATGACAGAGGATGGGATTGTTGGATGGCATCACCAACTCAATGGACACGAATTTGAGCAAATTCCAGGAGATAGTGAAGGATAGGGAAGCCTGGCATGCTGCAGTCCTTGGGGTCACAAAGAGTTCAGACACAACTGAGTAGCAAACACTTTCACTTTCATACATAGGAAATCCTAAAGATGCTATCAGAAAACTACTAGAGTTTATCAATAAATTTGTTGAATTTGCAGGGCACAAAATTAATTTGCAGAAATCCTTTGCATTCCTATAAATTAATAACAAAACAAAAAGAAATTAAATAAATAATCCCATGTACCTTTGCAACAAAAAAGACTAAAATATCTCAGCATAAACCTACCTAAAATGTTAAAGATCTGTAGTCAGAAAAATATAAGATACTGATGAAAGAGATCAAAGATGACACAAACAGATAGAGCAATAGGTCATGTTCTTTGATTAGAGTAATCAGTATTATGAAAATGACTATACTACCCAAAGCAATATACATAATCAATGCAGTCCCTATCAGATTTCCAATGACATTTTTCAAAGAATCAGGAAGAAAAAATTTACAATTTGTGTGGAGACACAATAGATCCTGAATAGCCAAAGCAAACTTGAATAAGGAAAATGGAGCAGGAGAAATCAGGCTTTCTTACTTCAGACTATATTACAAAACTACAGTAATTAAAACAGTATGGCATTGGCCCCAAAACAGAAATACAAGACAATGGAGCAGAATAGAAAGCTCATAGATAAATCCAAGGACCCATGGCTACTTATTGTTGTTCAGTCACTAAGTCATGTCTGACTCTTTGCCATCTCATGGAGTGTAGAGCATGCAGGGTCCTCTGTCCTCCACTAATGGTCACTTCAGACCAGATCAGATCAGTCACTCAGTTGTGTCTGACTCTTTGCGACCCCATTAATCTCAGCACACCAGGCCTCCCTGTCCATCACCAACTCCCAGAGTTCACTCAGACTCACATCCATCGAGTCAGTGATGCCATCCAGCCATCTCATCCTCTGTTGTCCCCTTCTCCTCTTGCCCCCAATCCCTCCCAGCATCAGAGTATTTTCCAATGAGTCAACTCTTCGCATGAGGTGGCCAAAGTACTGGAGTTTCAGCTTTAGCATCATTCCTTCCAAAGAAATCCCAGGGCTAATCTCCTTCAGAATGGACTGATTGGATCTCCTTGCAGTCCAAGGGACTCTCAAGAGTCTTCTCCAACACCACAGTTCAAAAGCATCAATTCTTTGGTGCTCAGCCTTCTTCACAGTCCAACTCTCACATCCATACATGACTACAGGAAAAACCATAGCCTTGACTAGACAAAACTTTGTTGGCAAAGTAATGTCTCTGCTTTTGAATATCCTATCTAGGTTGGTCATAACTTGCCTTCTTAGTCTATTACAAAGGAGGCAAAACTGTGCAATGGAGAAAAAGTAGTATTTTCAACAAGTGGTATTGGGAAAACTGGACAGCTACAATGTAAAAGAATTACATTAGAATATGCCCTAACACCGTATGCAAAAATAAAATCAAATGGATTAAAGAATGGGCACTATAAAACTCTCAGAGGAAAACATAGACAGAACACTCATTGACATAAATCACAGCAAGATCTTTTTAGAAACACCTCTTTAGATTAATGGAAATATAAATGAAAATAAATGGGACCTAATTAAGCTTAAAAGTTTTTGCACAGCAAAGAAAACCATAACCAAGATGAAAATGAAAGCATCAGAATGGGAGGGAAATTTGCATATGAGTCACTGACAAATAATTTACGTCCAAAATATATGAGCAACTCCTGCAGCTCAATATCCAAAAAGCAAACAACCCAGTCAAAAAAATGGGTTGAAAAATTAAATAGATGTTTCTCCAAAGAAGACATACTGATGGCCAAAAAATACATGAAAAGATGCTCAACATCTCTAATTATTAGCAAAATGAAAATCAAAACTACAATGAGGTATCACCTCACATCATTCAGAATGGCCATCATCAAAAAATCTACAACCAACAAAAGCTTGAGAGGGTATGGAGAAAAGGGATCTATTTTGCACTGTTGGTGGGAATATAAATCAATACATTCTCCAGGGACAACAGCGTGGATACTCCTTAAAAAAATTAAAAATAGCACTAACAAATCCCACTCCTGGACATATGTTCAAAGAAAACCATAAACAAAAGACATAGGTGCACCTGTGTTCATCGCTGAACTAATTAAAATGGCTAAATGTCCATTGATAGAGGAATGGATAAAGAAGTGGTTTGTACACACAATGGAATATTACTCAACAATAAAAAGGAATAAATTTTGGTCATTTGCAAAGATGCTGTATAGAGACTTTCATACACAGTGATGTATGTCAGGAAAAAAAAGCAAATATTGTATATTAACATTAACATGTGGAATCTAGAAAAATGGCATAAATTATTTTATTTACAAAGCAGAAATTGATACACAGACATATAAAACAAACATAGGGATACCAACGGGGAATGTGAGAACTGGGAAGAATTATGCCTTGCAACTAGTAACCACTAACTTTTTTCTACACTGTGAATCTGTTTTTTAAACTTGCTTGTTGTATTTTTATTTTTCAAATATAAATTATATCATACAGTATTTGTCTGTTTCTGTCTGACATTTCAGTAAGCCGATGAAAGGTTGTTGTTGAATGAAAAAAGATGCCGGGATTCTTGGCCCCTGGAGGAGACGAATTCAATCTGGGGCCAGAGACAAGGCTTGATCGCTCAGAACTTCTGTGTAATAAAGTTTTATTAAAGTATAAAGGAGATAGAGAAAGCTTCTGACATAGGCATCAGAAGCGGGCAGAAAGAGTGCCCCCCTGCTAGTCTTCAGCCGGATGTTATATAGTCACTAGCAGTCTGTTAATGAAAGAAAGGAGTGTCTTAACACTCAGAATGGGACCAGGCCCTCACCCATAAGATGCATTTTGGGATAATCTTGGCACCAAGTGGTTCATCCTGGGCCATAAAATGATTAACTTGAATTTTGTAGAAGGGCAGATCACCATACAAATGGTTTTGTTTACATAGATTAGGGGAACAATATCTGAGTATAACATACTGATTTGTCAAGTAGGTTCTGAGCCATTAGGTGGAACCCACTTGAAGACAGTTTGGAGTAAATGCATAGTGCATTAACATAGCTTAAGACAGACATTTCCATAAGAAAAATGCAGTGGTTAGCTCAAGGTTTGAGAATAGTTAACTTCAGGTGAAACCAGGTGTCATTATGGCAACACAGTATTTTAAAAGAAACCTCCTTTTAAATTTGTATAGAGAAGGAAAAAAATATCGCTAGTTTGACTCCTTCTGCTGCTTAAGAGAGATAAAAATATCTGACACTTGCAGGCTATTTCCTCTGTTTGGAGACCCCTGGCCTGTGCAAATAGTAAAATTTCATCCAATTTTGTGACTAATATTCTATTGTGTGTGTGTGTGAACACACTTCCTGATGTTCAAGCTAGTTTTAGAAAAGGCAGAGGAACCAGAGTTCAAATTGCCAACATCCACTAGATCATAGAAAAAGCAAGAGAGTTCCAGAAAAACAGCTATTTCTGCTTTATTGACTATGCCAAAGCCTTTGACTGTGTGGATCATAATAAACTGTGGAAAATTCTTCATGAGATGGGAATACCAGACCACCTGACCTGCCTCTTCATAAACCTATATGCAGGTCAGGAAGCAACAGTTAGAACTGGACATGGGACAACAGACTGGTTCCAAATAGGAAAAGGAGTTTGTCAGGGCTGTATATTGTCACCCTGTTTATTTAACTTATATGCAGAGTACATCATGAGAAACCCTGGGCTGGAAGAAGCACAATCTGGAATCAAGATTGCCAGGAGAAATATCAATAACCTCAGATATGCAGATGACACCACCCTTATGGCAGAAAGTGAAGAGGAACTAAAAAGCCTCTTGATGAAAGTGAAAGTGGAGAGTGAAAAAGTTGGCTTAAAGCTCAACATTCAGAAAACGAAGATCATGGCATCTTGTCCCACCACTTCATGGGAAATAGATGGGGAAACAGTGGAAACAGTGTCAGACTTTATTTTTCTGGGCTCCAAAATCACTACAGATGGTGACTGTGGCCATGAAATTAAAAGACACTTACTCCTTGGAAGGAAAATTATGACCAGCCTAGATAGCATATTCAAAAGCAGAGACATTACTTTGCCAACAAGGTCCGTCTAGTCAGGGCTATGGTTTTTCCTGTGGTCATGTATGGATGTGAGAGTTGGACTGTGAAGAAGGCCCAAGAGTTGATGCTTTTGAACTGTGGTGTTGGAGAAGACTCTTGAGAGTCCCTTGGACTGCAAGGACATCTAATCAGTCCATTCAGAAGGAGATCAGCCTTGGGATTTCTTTGGAAGGAATGATGCTAAAGCTGAAACTCCAGTACTTTGGCCATCTCATACGAAGTGCTGAGTCACTGGAAAAGACTCTGATGCTGAGAGGGATTGGGGCCAGGAGGAAAAGGAGACGACAGAGGATGAGACGGCTGAATGGCATCCCTGACTCGATGAACGTGAGTTTGAGTGAACTCTGGGAGTTGGTGATGGACAGGGAGGCCTGGTGTGCTGCGATTCATGGGGTTGCAAAGAGTTGGACACGACTGAGTGACTGAACTGAACTGAAAGTATTTCTTTGTTTAGTTCTTTTGCTGCTAAGTCACTGCAGTCGTGTCCGACTCTGTGCGACCCCAGAGATGGCAGCCCACCAGGCTCCGCCATCCCTGGGACTCTCCAGGCAAGAACACTGGAATGGGTTGCCATTTCCTTCTCCAATGCATGAAAGTGAAAAGGGAAAGTGAAGTCACTCAGTCCTGCCCAACTCCTAGTGACCCCATGGACTGCAGCCTACCAGGCTCCTCCGTCCATGGGATTTTCCAGGCAGGGGTACTGGAGTGGGTTGCCATTGCCTTCTCCTAGTTCTTTTGAGGAGCCCCCATACTGCTCTCCATTGTGTTTGCACCAATTTGTATCCCCACCAACAGTGTACAAGCACTGTTTTATACACAACTTCACCAACACTTGTTATTTATTTATTTTTTTTACTTGTAGCTTTTTATTTGGTTCACAAAGCAGTTTTCAGAAAACAGTGATGTACGAGTCCCTGTCTGGCACAGTAAACAACAGAACATCTTTTATCTCTCAGTTGATGTTAGTATGCTCACTTAACCAGCCATTGTTGTTTTTTTTTTTTTTAATTTAATTTTATTTTTAAACTTTACATAATTGTATTAGTTTTGCAAATATCAAAATGAATCTATCACAGGTATACATGTGCTCCCCATCCTGAACCCTCCTCCCTCCTCCCTCCCCATACCATCCCTCTGGGTCGTCCCAGTGCACTAGCCCCAAGCATCCAGTATCGTGCATTGAACCTGGACTGGCATCTCGTTTCGTACATGATATTTTACACGTTTCAATGCCATTCTCCCAAATCTTCCCACCCTGTCCCTCTCCCACAGAGTCCATAAGACTGTTCCATACATCAGTGTCTCTTTTGCTGTCTCGTACACAGGGTTATTGTTATCATCTTTCTAAATTCCATATATATGCGTTAGTATACTGTATTGGTGTTTTTCCTTCTGGCTTACTTCACTCTGTATAATAGGCTTCAGTTTCATCCACCTCATTAGAACTGATTCAAATGTATTCTTTTTAATGGCTGAGTAATACTCCATTGTGTATATGTACCACAGCTTTCTTTATCCATTCATCTGCTGATGGACATCTAGGTTGCTTCCATGTCCTGGCTATTATAAACAGTGCTGCAATGAACATTGGGGTACACGTGTCTACACTTGTTATTTTTAGAATTTTGATGACAGCTATTCTGACAGATGTGTAATGATATCTCATTGTGGTTTTAATTTGAATTTTCCTGGTGATTACGGGTCTAGTGCCTGTTGGGCATCTTATTTCTCTTCAGAAAAATGTCCATTCACCTCTTATGCCTGTTTTTAATCAGATTGTTTGCTTTTTGATGACATATTTTAAGAGCAATTTATATTTCTTCAGATAGTAACCCTATATTGGTCATTTTATATGCAAATAGTTTCTCCTATTCAGTAAGTTGTCTTTTTGTTTTGTCAATGGTTTCTTCCTCTTTGGAAAACCTCTTAAATTTCATTAGGTTTCATTTGTTTATTTTCGTTTTATTTCTTTTTTCTTAGGAGATAGATTATATATATATATACATATTATATAATATATATATAATATAAATTATATATATATATATATAATATGTATATATATATATTACTACAAGTTATGCCAAAGACAGTTCTATGTTTTCCTCTAGGAGTCTGATAGTGTCTAGTGGTACATTTAGACATTTATTACATTTTGAGCTTATTTTTGTATATGGTATTAGAGAATGTTCTAAATTCATTTTTGAATATGTGTTAATAGTTGTCCAGTTTCCCAAGCACAACTTAATGAAGAGACTGCATTTTCTTCATTGAATAGTCTTGACTCCTTTGTCATAGATTAGTTGACCATAATTGTATAGGTTGTTTCTGGGATACTGTTTTGTAAACTGTAGTTTCTCAGTCTTCTTGAGGACTGGGAGGTTCATATTTCCAGTTTTGTTCTTTTTTCTCAAGGTGGCTTTAGCTATTCAGATATTTTGCGATTTCATACACATTTTTAGAATTATTTGTTCTAAGTTTGTGGAAAACATCTTTTTTTTTTGGGTAGAGATTGCATTAAATCTTTCGTTTGCTTTGGATATTATGGATATTTTAACAATGTGAACTCTTCCATTTTATTAACATGGGATAAATTTCCATTTATTTACATCAAATTCTTTCATCAAAGTTTTATAGTTTTCAGTGTATAGATATTTCACTTCCTTGGTTAAGTTTAGTTCTATGTTCTACATATTTTATTGTTTGTGAACATTTTAAAATGGAAATTTTGTATTGCTTTCTATTTCTAATAATTTATTGGTAATATATTGAAATGCAATAAAATTCTATATGTTAATCTTGTATGCTGTTTATTGAATATATTTATTAGTTCTAATAGATTTTGCCAAAACCTTTAAGGTTTTCTATGTATAGTGTCATGTCACTAGAAATAAAATGACAATCTTTCCTTTCTAATTTTTCTATTTCTTTTGATGTCTGAGTGTTACGGCCAGGACTTCAAATTCTATTTTAAATAGAAGTGAGAGTGGCTTCCATGTCTTGTTCCCGATTTTAAAAGAAAAGGTTTTAGTTTGTCATCATTGTATATTATGTTATGAATTCATCATAAACAGCCTTTTTTTTTGTTTGCTTTGTTTTGAACTTTTTTATTTTGTATTGATGTATAGCCAATTAACAATGCTGTGGTAGTTTCTGGTGAACAGAAAAGGGACTCAGCCATATATATACATTCATCCATTCTCCTACAAGGCCCCTCCTATCCAGACTGGCACATAACATTGAGCAGAGTTCCATGTGCTACACAGTAGGTCTTTTTTGCTTATCTATTTGAAATATAGCAGTGTGTATATGGCCATCCCCAAATTCCTAACTATCCCTTCCCCCTGGCAACCAAGAGTTCATTTTGTAAATCTGTGATTCTGTTTCTGTTTTTAAGTAAGTACATTTGTATGATTTCTTATTAGATTTCATGTATAAGAGATGTCATACAATATTTCTCCTTCTCTCTGACTTCTTGACTTTTAGTATGGCACTGTCTAGTTCCATCTATGTTGCTTCAAATGGCATTATGTCATTCTTTTGAATGGCTGAGTTATATTCCACTGTATATATGTGCCACATCTTCTTTATCCATTCCTTTGTCAACATACATTTAGGTTCCTTTCAGGTCTTGGGTAGTGTAAACAGTGCTGCGATGAACAATGTGGTGTATGATCCTTTAGGATCATGTTTTTCTCTGGATATATGCCCAGGAGTGGGATTGCATGGTTATATGGTAACTCTAATTTTAGATTTTTAAGAAATTTCCATACTCTTCTCCATATTGGCTGTTCCAAGATACATTCCCACCAATAGTGTAGGAGGGATCCCTTCTGTCCACACCCTGTTCAGCATTTATTGTTTGTGGAGTTTTTGATATAGCCACTTGGCTGGTTTGAGGTGATATTTCATTGTAGTTTTGTTTTGCATTTCTCTAGTAAGTAGTGATGTTAAATATCTTTTCATAAGCCTATTGACTACTTGTATGTCTTCTTTGGGGAAATGTTTGTTTAGGTCTCATGCCCACTTTTTGAGTGGGCTGTTTGTTTTGATACTCTTAAGCATAATAAGTTGTTTGTAAATTTTGGGGACTTTTATCCCTTATTGGTCACATCATTAAAATATTTTTTCCCAATCTATGGGTTATCTTTTAATTTTTTTTTAATTGTTTCCTTTGCTGTGCAAAAGCTTTTGAACTTAAGTAGGACCCATTTGCTTGTTTTTGTTTTTATATACATTATTCTGGGAAACAGATCAACAAAAGATGTTGCTGTGATTTATCTCAGAGTGTTTTCTGCCCACTTTCCTCTAGGAATTTTATACTGTCCAGTCTCATATTTAGGTCTTTAATCCGCTTTGGACTTATTTTTTGTGTATGGAATTAAAGAATGATCTAATTTCATTTTTTGAACATGTGACTGTCCAGTTTTCCCATTATCATTTGTTGAAGAGACTGTCTTTCTAACCTTGAGTAGTCTTGCCTTTTTGCATTGACTGATCATAGGAGAATGGGTTTATTTCTGGGTTTTCTATCCTGTTCCATTGATCCATATTTCTGTTTTGGTGCCAATATCATAACGTTTTGATGACTCTAGTTTTGTAGAATAGTCAAGATTCAGAGAGTCTGATTTCTCTGATTCTGTTTTTATTTTTCAACTTTGTTCTGGCTATTCAGAATCTTTGTGTCTCTACACAAATTTTAAGTTTTTTTGTTGTTGTTGTTCTAGTTCTGTTAAAAATGCCATTGGTAGTTTGACTGGAATTGCATTGAATCTGTAGATTGCCTTGGGTAATATAGTCATTTTGAAAATATTGAGACTTCCAATCCACGAACATGGTATATGTTTCCATCTGCTTATGTATTCTTCAACTTCTTTCATTAGGATCCTATAATTTTTGGAGTGCAGATATTTGGTTTCATTAAATAGGCTTATTTCTAGGTATTTCAACTTTTGATGCAATGGTAAATGTAATTGTTTCTTGAATTTATCTTTTGTTATTAGTGTATAGAAATACAACAGATTTCTCTCTCTCTCTTTTTGGCAATGGATTTATTGGTCTTAATTTTGTAACCTGCAATGTTACCAAAGTCATTGATGAATTCTAGAAGTTTTTCAGTAGTATCTTTAAGATCTTCCATGAATAGTTTCATGTCATCTGTAAAGAGTGACTGTTTAACTTCTTTTCCAAATTAGATTTCTTTTATTTACTTCTTTTTCTTCTCTGATTTCTATAGCTAGGACTTCCATAACTATATTGTCGGAACTAAAAGCAGTAAGAGTGTATATTCTTGTCTTCTTCCTAATTTTAGAGGGAATGCTTTCAACTTTTCACCATTGAATATGATGTTACCTGTACATTTGTCATATATGGCCTTTATTGTGTTGAGATATGTACACTCTATGCTCACATTCTGGACAATTTTTATCATAATATAATATTTTATATAACCATTTTAGTATATTATGTATAATGTAATTTATTATTAATAATAAATGTATGTATAAATATAAATGGGCACTGAATTTTGTCAAAAGCTGTTTCAACATCTGTTTAGATGATCATATAGTTTTTTTCTTCAACTTGTTGATGTGCTATTTTACATTGATTGATTTATGGATGTTGAAAAAAGCCTTACATTCCTGGGATAAATCCCACTTGATCATGATGTATGACCTTTTTAATATACTGTAGGTACAGATTCCTAGTATTTTGTTGAGGAATTTTGCATCTGTGTTCATCAGTGATATGCCCTATAATTTTCATTTTTTGTGCTATCTTTGTCTGGTTTTGGTATCAGAGTGATGATTGGTTCATAAAATGAGTTGAGGTTTTCCTTCCTCTGAAAATTTTTAAAACAGTTTCAGAAGGGTAAGTGTTGACTGTTCTCTCAAAGTTGATAAAATTTGTGTGGCACCATCAGGTCCTAAATTTTGTTTATTGAAAAGTTTTTAATCACAGTTTCAATTTCAAAGCTTATGATTGGTCTGCTCATATTTTCTATTTCTTCCTTGGGAGACTGTACCTTTCTAAGAATGTGTCTATTTCTTTCAGGTTGTCCATTTTATTGGCATATAGTTGCTCATAGTAGTCTTTTATGATCCTTAGTATTTCTGTGGGGTTAGTTGTAATGTCTGCTTTCTTATTTCTAATTTTATTGATCTGAATTTTTTTTTTAATGCAAACCACATTTTATTGAATTCCAAAATCTCAAAAATTTAATGTATCACCAAGAAAAAAAATTAACCAGTTATAAAATGCCATCAATTGTAAGATACATTCAATTTTAGAGATGCAGCTCTAAAAGTTTTTTAAACCATATTAGAATTGTTAAAATATGGTAACATATTGGTGTTCCATCCGAATTAGAAGCTTATCCAGGTAGTATATACTATTCTTATTTCTCAGGAGAAAACCAAGCATAGCACAACACTCAACAGCTTTGATTAGTTTCATTTGTTGGTTTTACTATAGTAAGCTTATTGTATAGGTCATGATTCTATAGTATTTGTTTTGTAAAAATCCATTTATATTCTGTACACTTTTGCATATTTAAAAAACTAATTAATTTGTTTTAACTGAAGGCTAATTACTTGACAATATTGTGATGGTTTTGCCATATATTGACGTGAATCAGCCACCAGTGTACATATGTCCCTCATTCTGAAACCCCCTCTCACCTCCCTCCTCATCCCATCCCTCTGGGTTGTCCCAGTGAGCTTTGAGTGCCCTGTTTCATGCATCGAACTTGGACAGGTCATCTGTTTTACATATGATAATATACATGTTTCAGTGTTATTCTCTCTATCATCCTACCCTCGCCTTCACCCACAAAGTCCAAAAGTCTGTTCTTTATATTTGTGTCTCTTTTGTTGTCTTGCATGTAGTGTCATCATTACCATCCTTCTAAATTAAATACATATGTGTTAATACACTGTATTGGCGTTTTTTGTTTTTGTTTTTTTCTGGCTTAGTTCACTCAGTATAATAGGCTCCAGTTTCATCCACCTCATTAGAACTGATTCAAATGTGTTGTTTTTAATAGATTAATAATATTCCATTATGTATGTATACCAAAATTTTCTTACCCATTCATCTACCAATGGACAATTAGATTGCTTCCATGACTGAGCTATTGTAAACAGTGCTGCAATGAACATTGGGGTACACAAGTCTCTTTAAATTCTGGTTTCCTCAGTGTGTATGCCCAGCAGTGGGATTGCAGGGGTATATGGCAGTTCTAAGTTTTTAAGGAATCTCCACACTGTTCTCCATAGTAGCTGTACTAGTTTGTATTCCCACTAACATTGAAAGAGAGTTCCATTTTCTCCACACCCCCTCCAGCATTTATTATTTGTAGACTTTTTGATAGGAGCCATTCTGACCCTTGTGAGATGGTACCTCATTGTGGTTTTCATTTGCATTTCTCTGATAATCAGTGATGTTGAGTATCTTTTCATGTTTGTTAGCCATCTGTAAGTGTTCAGATAAAAGTCTCTTTAGTTTTTGGGCCATTTTTTGACTGGGTATTTTATTTTTCTGGTATTGAGCTGAATGAGCTGTTTGTATATTTTTGAGATTAATTCTTTGTCAGTTGCTTCATTTGCTATTATTTTCTCCCACTCTGAAGGTTGTCTTTTTACCTTGCTTATAGGTTCCTTCATTGTGTAATTGCTTTTAAGTTAAATTAGGTTCTATTTGTTTATTACTGCTTTTGTTTCCATTACTCTGGGGGGTGGGTCAAAGAGGATTCTGCTGTGATTTATGTCAGAGAGTGTTTTGCCTATGTTATCCTCTAGGAGTTTTATAGTTTCTGGCCTTATATTTAGATCTTTAACCCATTTTGAGTTTATTTTTGTGTATGGTGTTAGAAAGTGTTCTAGTTTCATTATTTTACAGGTGGTGGACCAGTTTTCTCAGCATCACTTGTTAAAGAGATTGTCTTTTCTCCCTTTTATATTCTTGCCTCCTTTGTCAAAGATAAGGTGTCCATATGTGCATGGATTTATCTATTGGGCTTTCTATTTTCTTCCATTGTCAACATTTCTGTTTTAGTACCAGTATAATACTGTCTTGATGACTAGCTTTGTAGTATAGTCTGAAGTCAGGCAGGTTGTTTCTTTCAGTTCCATTCTTCTTTTTCAAGATTGCCTTGGCTATATGAGGTTTTTTTCCATTTCCATACAAACTGTGAAATCATTTGTTCTATTTCTGTGAAAAATAGCATTAGTAGCTTGATAGGGATTGCATTGAATCTATAGATTTCTTTGGGTAGCATACTCATTTTCACTATATTGATTCTTCTGATCCATGAACATGGTATAACTCTTCATCTATTTGTGTCATCTTTGATTTCTTTCATCAGTGTTTTATAGTTTTCAATATAGAGTTCTTTTGTTTCTTTAGCTAGATTTATTCCAAAGTGTTTTATTGTTTTCATTACAATGGTGAATGGGATTGTTTCCTTAATTTCTTTTCTGTTTTCTCATTGTTAGTGTATAGGAAAGCAATGTGTAGGATTTCTGTGTATTAATTTTATATCCTACAATTTTGCTATATTCATTGATTAGCACTAGTAATTTTATGGTGGTGTTTTTAGGGTTTTCTATGTAGAGGATCATGTCATCTACAAACAGTGAGAGTTTTACTTCTTTTCCAATCTGGATTCCTTTTACGTCTTTTTCTTCTCTGATTGTTGTGGCTAATACTTCCCAAACTATGTTGAATAGTAGTGGTGAGAGTGGGCACCCTTGTCTTGTTCCTGACTTTAAGTGAAATGCGTTCAATTTTTTACCATTAAGGGTAATGTTTGCTGTGGATTTATCATATATTGCTTTTATTATGTTGAGGTATGTTCCTTCTAGCGTGTGAGATGAATGCAATTGTGCAGTAGTTTGAGCATTCTTTGGCATTGCCTTTCTTTGGGATGGGAATGAAAGCTGATTGTTTCCAGTCCTGTGGACACTGCTGAGTTTTTCAAATTGGCTGGCATATTGAGTGCAGAACTTTCACAGCATCATCTTTCAGGATTTGGAATAGCTCAATGGGAATTCCATCACCTCCACTAGCTTTGTTTGTAGTGATGCTTTCTAAGGCCCACTTAACTTCACATTCCAGGATGTCTGGCTCTAGGTCAGTGATCACACCATTGTGATTATATGGGTTGTGGAGATCTTTTTTGTACAGTTCTTCTGTGTATTCTTGCCACCTCTTCTTAATATCTTCTGTTTCTGTTGGTCCATACCATTTATGCCCTTTATTGAGCCCATCTTTGCATGAAATGTTCCCTTGATATCTCTAATTTTCTTGAAGAGATCTCTAGTCTTTCCCATTCTGTTGTTTTCCTCTATTTCTTTGCATTGATTGCTGAGGAAGGCTTTCTTATCTCTTCTTGCTCTTCTTTGGAACACTGCATTCAGATGCTTATATCTTTCCTTTTCTCCTTTGCTTTTTGCTTCTCTTCTTTTCACAGTTATTTGTAAGGCCTCCTCAGACAACCATTTTGCTTTTTTACATTTCTTTTCCATGGGGATTGTCTTGATCCCTGCCTCCTGTTCAATGTCACGAAGCTCCGTCCATAGTTCATCAGGCATTCTATCTATCAGATCTAGTCCCTTAAATCTATTTCTCATTTCCACTGTATAATCATAAGGGATTTGATTTAGGTCATACCTGAATGGTCTAGTGGTTTTCCCTACTTTCTTCAATTAGAGTCTGAATTTGGCAGTAAGGAGTTCATGATCTGAGCCACAGTCAGCTCCCAGTCTTGTTTTGCCGACTGTATAGAGCTTCTCCATCTTTGGCTACAAAGAATATAATCAATATGATTTTGGTGTTGACCATCTGGTGATGTCCATGTGTAGAGTCTTCTCTTGTGTTGTTTGGAAGAGAGTGTTTGCTATGACCAGTGCGTTCTCTTGGCAAAACTCTATTAGCCTTTGCCCTGCTTCATTCTGTATTCCAAGGCCAAATTTGCCTGTTACTCCAGGTGTTTCTTGACTTTGTACTTTTGACACCACCCTTATGGCAGAAAGTGTAGAGTAACTCAAAAGCCTTTTGATGAAAGTGGAAGTGGAGAGTGAAAAAGTTGGCTTAAAGCACAACATTCAGAAAATGAAGATCATGGCATCTGGTCCCATCACTTCACGGGAAATTGATGGGGAAACAGTGGAAACAGTGTCAGTATTTTTTTTTGGGGGGGGTGGCTCCAAAATCACTGCAGATGGTGACTGCAGCCATGAAATTCAAAGACGCTTACTCCTTGGAAGGAGAGTTATGACCAATCTAGACAGCATATTGAAAAGCAGAGACATTACTTTGCCAACAAAGGTCCGTCTAGTCAGGGCTATGGTTTTTCTGTGGTCATGTATGGATGTGAGAGTTGGACTGTGAAGAAGGCCCAAGAGTTGATGCTTTTGAACTGTGGTGTTGGAGAAAACTCTTGAGAGTCCCTTGGACTGCAAGGAGATCCAACCAGTCCATTCTGAAGGAGATCAGCCCTGGCTGTTCTTTGGAAGGAATGATGCTAAAGCTGAAACTCAAGTACTTTGGCCACCTCATGTGAAGAGTTGACTCACTGGAAAATACTCTGATGCTGGGAGGGATTGGGGGCAGGAGGAAAAGGGGATGACAGAGGATGAGATGGCTGGATGATAGCACCGACTCAATGGACATGAGTTTGAGTGAACTCCGGGAGTTGGTGATGGACAGGGAGGCCTGGTGTGCTGTGATTCATGGGGTCACAGAGTCCGACACGACTGAGTGACTGAACTGAACTGATGTTCCTTTTATGCCTGCTTCTGGAGAGCTTTTATCAAAAATGGATGTTGAATTTTGTGAAAGCCTTTCTCTGCATCTATTGAGAAAATCAGATGGTTATTATCCCTCAATTTGTTAAAGTGATATATCACATTGATTGATTTACAAATATTGCAGAATCCTTGCATCCCTGGGATAAAATCCACTTAGTCATTATGTATGATATTTTGAATTTATTGTTGGATTCTGCTTGCTAGGATTTGGTTGAGGAATTTGTACATGTTCATCAGTGATATTGGCCTGTAGCTTTGTGTGTGTGTGTGTGTGTGTGTGTGGCGGGGGGCATCTTTTTCTGGTTTAGATATAGGGTAATAGTGACCTCATAGAATAAGTTTGGGAGTTTACCTTTTTCTGCAATTTTCTGGAAGATTTTGAGTAGGATAGGTGTTAGCTCTTCTCCAAATTTTAGGTAGAATTCACCTGTGAAGCCATCCGGTCCTGGGCTTTTTTTGTTGGAAGATTTTTGATTACAGTTTCTATTTCCCTGCTTGTGATGAGTCTGTTAAGATTTTATATTTCTTGCTGTTTCAGTTATGAAAGATTATACTTTTCTAAGAATCTGTCCATTTCTTCCAAGTTTTCCATGTTACTGTCATTTTTTGCTGATAATAGTCTCTTATGATCCTTTGTATTTCTCTGTTGTTGTCTTTTGTGATTTCTCTATTTTCATTTCCAATTTTGTTGATTTGATTCTTCTCCCTTTTTTTCTGGATGAGTCTGGCTAATGGTTTCTCTATTTTATTTATCTTCTAAAAGAACCAGCTTCTAGTTTTGTTGATTTTTGCTGTCGTTCTCCTTTGTTTTATTTTCCTTTATTTCTTCCCTAAATTTCGTGATTTCTTTCCTTCCACTAACCCTAGGGTTCTTCATTTCTTCTTCCCCTAGTTGCTTAAGGTGTAAAGTGAGGTTATTTGTGTGATTTTTGTCTTGTTTCTTGAAGTAAGCTTGTATTGCTATGAACCATCCCCTTAGCACTGCTTTTACTGAATCCCATTTTGGATTGTCATGTTTTCATTTTCATTTGTTTCTATGCATATTTTTATTTCCTTTTTTATTTATTCCATGATTTGTTGGTTATTCAGAAGTGGGTTATTTAGCCTCCATATGTTTGAATTTTTAATCGTTTTTTTTTTTTTTTTCCCTGTAGTTGATATCTAATCTAATCACATTGTGATCAGCAAAAAAATGCTTGAAATGATTTCAACTGCTTTGAATTTTCTAAGGCTAGATTTATGTTCCGGGACATGATCTATCCTTGCGAATGTTCCATATGCACTTGAGAAAAATGTGAAATTCATTGTTTTGGCGTGAAATTTCCTATAGATATCAATTAGATCTAACTGGTTTATTGTATTACTTAAAGTTTGTGTTTCCTTGCTTATTTTCTGTTTGGTTGATCTATCCATAGGTGTGAGTGGAGTATTAAAGTCTCCCACTACTGTGTTACTGTTAATTTTCCCTTTCATACTTGCTCACATTTGCCTTATGTTGAGGTGCTTCTATATTGGGTGCATATGTATTTATGATTGTTGTATCTTCTTCTTGGATTTATCCTTTGATCATTATGCAGTGTCCTTCTTTGTCTCTCTTCACGGACTTTATTTCAAAGTCCATTTTATCTGATATGAGTATTGCTATTCCTGCTTTCTTTTGGCTTCCATTTGCATGAGATATCTTTTTCCAGTCATTCGCTTTCAGTCTGTATGTGTCCCTTGATTTCAGGTCGGTCTCTTGTAGACAGCATATATAGGGGTCCTGTTTTTGTATCCATTCAGACAGTTCTTTGTCTTTTGGTTGGGGCATTCCACCCATTTACATTTAAAGTAATTATTGAAACGTATGATCCCATTGCCATTTACTTTGTTGTTCTGGGTTCAAGTTTATAAACCTTTTCTGTATTTCCTGTATAGAGAAGATGCTTTAGCATTTGTTGAAGAGTTGGTTTGGTGGTGCTGAATTCTCTCAGCTTTTGCTTGTCTGTAAAGGTTTTTTCCAGTAGTCATGTATGGATGTGAGAGTTGGATGGTGAGCGCTTAAGAATTGATGCTTTTGAACTGTGGTGTTGGGGAAGACTCTTGAGAATCCCCTGGACTGCAGGAAGATCCAACCAGTCCATCCTAAAGAAGATCAGTCCTGGGTGTTCATTGGAAGGACTGACGTTGAAGCTGAAACTCCAATACTTTGTCCACCTCATGTGAAGAGTTAACACATTGGAAAAGACCCTAATGCTGGGAAGGATTGGGGCAGGGGGAGAGGGGGATGACAGAGGATGAGATGGCTGGATGGCATCACTGACTCCATGGACATGGGTTTGGGTAGATTCCGGGAGTTAGTGATGGACAGGGAGGCCTGGTGTGCTGCGATTCATGGAGTCACAAAGAGTCAGACACAACTGAGCGACTGAACTGAACTGAACTGAAAGGTTTTGATTTCTCCTTCATATTTGAATGAGATCTTTGCTGGTTATAGTAATCTGCATTGCAGGTTTTTCTCTTTCATCACTTTAAGTATGTCCTGAAATTCCCTTCTGACCTGAAGAGTTTCTATTGAAAGATCAGCTGCTATCCTTATGGGGATCTACTTTTGTGTTATTTGTTGCTTTTCCCTTTTAATATTTTAATATTTTCTCTATGTGTTTCATCTCCATTAATTTGATTAATATGTGTATTGGGGTGTTTTGCATTGGGTTTATTCTGTTCGAGACTCTGGGTTTCTTGCACTTGGGTGGCTATTTCTTTCCCCATTTTAGGGAAGTCTTCAAGTATTTTTTCATGCCCTTTATTCTTGTCTTCTTCTTCTGGGACTACCATGATTCGAATACTGGGGCATTTAGCATTGTGACAGAGGTCTCTGAGGTTGTCTGTATTTCTTTTAATTCTTTTTTTCCTCTCTGCTTCATTTATTTCCACCACTCGACCTTCCACCTCACTTATCCTATCTCGTGCCACAGTTATTCTACTGTTGGTTCCCTCCTGAGTGCTTTTAATTTCAGTTATTGCATTATTCATTATGGATTGACTCTTTTTTAATTTCTTCTAGGTCCTTGTTAAACATTTGTGGCATTTTCTCAATGCTTGTCTTTAATCTATTTACCTGTAACTCCATTTTGTTTTCAAGATTTTGGATCATCTTTACTATCATTATTCCAAATTCTTTTTCAGGTAGACTCCAGAATTCTTCTGCTTTTGTTTGGTTTAGTGGGCATTTATTATGTTCCTTTACATGCTAAATATTTCTCTGCCTTTTCATTTCCTTTAGAGTGTTGTGTTTGGGGTGCCCTTTCTGTATACTGGAAGTTTGTGGTTCCTCTTTATGTTGGAGCCTGTTCCCTGTGGGTGGGGTTGGACTAGTGGATTGTTAAGGTTTCCTGGTTAGGGGAGCTTGTGTCTGTGTTCTGGTGGGTGGAGCTGGATCTCTTCTCTCTAGAGTGCAATTAAGGGTCCAGTAGTGAGTCTTGGGGTGTCTATGGGTTTGGCATGGCTTTGGGCAGCCTGTCTTTTAATGCTCAGGGCTGTGTTCTTGCTTTGCTGGAGAATTAGCATGGTATGTCTTGCTCTGGCACTTGTTGACTCTTGGGTGGAACTTGGTTTCATTGTAGGTATGGAGGCTTTTGGATGAGCTCTGGTCTATTAATGTCCCCTGAAATTAGTTCTCTGATGTTCTCAAGTTTTGAAGTTAATTCTACTGCCTCTGGCTTTCAGTCTTATTCTTAATAGCCTCAAGACTTCTCTATCCATACAACACTGATGATAAAACATCTAAGTTAAATGTAAAACAATTCTCCACAGTGAAGGACACCAAGAGAGATTCACAGAGTTAAGTAGAGAAGAGAAGGTGGGGGGAGGAGATAGAAGTGACCTGTGGAGAAAGGGAGAGTCAAAAGGGGAGAGAGCAATCAAACCAGTAATCACACCCCAAAGTGAAAATGGGTACTGAAGATTAGATTCTTAAAGGTACAAAATTGATAACAAATACCAAAAAGCAAAGATTAAAAATCTAGAGGACAGATTAGACTCTCAAGAATACAATATTAAAAATCCAAAAATATCAATCACAAAAATTATAAAATTTATATATGTAATTTGCTTTAAAAATAGGGTCTTTTTTTTTTTTTTTTGCTAGGTAATAGTAAGACAAATGAAAATTAAAGGAGTAATAAAGAACTTAAATTAAAAAAATTAAAAAGTGGTAATAGTAAAATATATATCTAGTAATGTCTCTGGAGCTGTTGTGGGTAGTGTGGGGTCAGTTCAGTTTCAGATAGCTTCTTGTTTCAGCTTGTACTTGTTCTCAAGGTCTATAGGCCCCCTCCAATGCTTAGTCAGTTAACTACAGGATTTTAACCTGTTGCAGCTGTCACTTCCAGAGTGTTTCTCTCTTTGTTTATTTTGGCTTCTTCTATTTGCAAGTCTCTTCAGTGTCTAATTTCTGCCCCGACACAAGAGGGTCAAAGGTGGTCACTTATTTAGGCTCAGTTGTTCAGTTGTGTTGTGGGGAGGAATGAACACAGCAAACAGATATTGCTGGCAATGTGTGGGCAGTGCTTGCAGTGTGTGGACCACCCTGGGTTTGCCCCAGCTCACAGTGGTGTGTCCTTTCTGGGTCTACACTGCTCAGACTCAGGGGTGCTCTCTAGGGCACTGTCCAAAGCAGGCCCTGTGTTTTGTATACTTCCCAGGTCTAAGCCATTCAGGTTCAGGTTCTCGAGTACACTGCAAGGGCACAGACTTGGTTGGGCATAAGTTATGTGCCTTTCCCAGGTCTGAGTAGCTCAGGTGACCAGCTGCTTGGTGAGTGCACTATCCCAGATGAACCGTGCGTCTTAATCACCTCCCTGGTCCCAGCTGCTCGGTTTCCCCGGTGTACCAGAAGAACACAGTCCCAGGTGTGCTGTGTGACTCCTCTGGGGAGCTGATCTCAGGCTGGGATCCTCCTGGCAGATGTCAACTGTCCAGGATCCCAGGAAGAGGTGGTTAGCAAGTGGAAGCCTGGTCACCATTTGGTGGAGGATGCCTGTCTCTGGGGCTGAGATTGGAGCAACCCCTTGACTCCCAGCTTTGGCTGTCACATGCCTGCCTCTCTGCCTCCAATGGGGAAGAGGGACCTGTATGCAGCTGGCTTGCTCTCTTTGATATTTGCTCAATCATTTTTTTCTGTGAGCAAGCCATGCTGTGAGTTAGAGCCTTCCGTAGGAAAGTTCTCTCTCTTTTTCTTTTTCCCCCCTCTCTGGTGATCCCACAGTTTGGATTGCTATCTCATGTTAGCTCCTTTAGATTGTCCTTTGGTGTTCAGGCCCAGTCCTTACCCTAAGGACCAATGATACCACCCACACCTCCCTGTCCAGCTCCTGCTCGCTGGTGGAAGATGTGAGTGTCTGGGCTACCTCTTTGCTGGCAGTTGCAGTTAGGTGCCTGTTCTTTGTGTGTGTGTGTTTCCTCACAGTTATGTTGCCCTCTGAGATTCCAAATCTCCCCACAGATCTGCCTGTGAGAGGTTTTCCTGCTCCTCCTTCACAACTCTCTCTCCAGGTCAGGTCTCCATCCCTAACTCTTTTGTCTTTCTTTTTGTCTTTTATATTTTGTCCTACCTCCTTTCAAAGAGAATGGGCAGCCTTTCTAAGTGCCTGGTGTCCTCCTCCAGCATTCAGAAATTGTTTTGTGGAAGTTTCTCAGCATTCAAATGATCTTTTGATGAGTTTGTGGGGAAGAAAGTGGTCTCCCGGTCCTATTCCTCTGCCATCTTGGGACTTGATTTGAATTCTTTCTCCTCCCGTCTTTTCTTTATGATGATTTTGGTCAAAGGATTATCAATTTCATTTACGTTTTCAAACCACCAGCTTTTGGTCTCATTAATCTTTGCATTTGTTTTCTTTGTTTCTATTTCATTACTTTCTGCTCTGATCTTTATGTTTTCTTTCCTTCTACTAACTTTAGGTTTCATTTTTTTTTCTTTCTCTGATTGACTTATGTGTAAGTTTAGGTTGTTTATTTAAGATTTTTCTTGTTCCTTGAGGTAAGATTGTATTGTTATCAACTTCCCTCCTAGAATTGCTTTGCTGCATTCTTAAGTTTTGGGCCATTGTGCTTTCACGTTTATTTGTCTCTAGGTAGTTTTTGTTATTTCCTCTTTGATTTCTTCAGCGATCTGATGGTTGTTTAGTAGCATATTGCTTAACTGAACTGCCATGTGTTTGTGTTTTAGAGTTTGTTTTTTTTTTTCCTTGAAATTTATTTCTAATCTCACTGCACTGGGGTCAGAAAAGTTCCTTGATATGATTTTGATTTCCTTAAACTTATCTAGACTCAATATGTGGTCAATCGTAGAGAATGTCCTTGGTGTACTTGAGAAGAATGTGTAGTCTGCTACTTTTGGAAGGATTGCTCTATAAATATCAATTATGTCCAATTCATCTAAAGTGTCATTTAAGGCCTGTGCTTTTAAAATTAATTTTCTGTTGAGATGATCTGTCTATTGATGAAAGTGGAGTCTTAAAATTCCTCACTATATTGTGTTACTGTCAGTTTCTCTCTTTATGAATGTTAGCATTTGCCTTACATATTAAGTTGATCCTATATTGAGTGCATACATAGTTATAATTTCTTCTTTGATTGAGCCCTTGATTATTATATAGTGTCATTCTTTGTCTCTTCTAACAGTCTTTGTATTAGATTCTATTTTGAGTAATACAAGTGTTGATACTCCAGCTTTCTTGATTTCCATTTGTGTGGAATTCCTACTTCCATCCCCTTATTTTCAGTCTGTAAGTGTCCCTAGGTCTGATATGGGTTTCTTGTAGACCATATAAACAGTCTAGTTTTTTTATTCACCAATCAGCCTATGTCTTTTGGCTACTGCATTTAATCTGTTTGCATTTAAGGTAATTATTGACATGTATGATCTTATTCGGGCTTCCCTGATGGCTCAGAGGTTAAAGCGTCTGCCTGAAATGCGAGAGACCCAGGTTCGATCCCTGGGTCGGGAAGATCCCCTGGAGAAGGAAATGGTAACCCACTCCAGTATTCTTTCCTGGAGAATCCCATGGATGGAAAAGCCTTGTAGGCTATAGTCCATGGGGTCGCAAAGGGTCGGACATGACAGAGCGACTTTACTTCACTTCACGTCATGATCTTATTCACGAGAAATGCCAGGCTGGATGAATTACAAGATGGGATCAAGATAAGTGGGAGAAGCATCAACAACCTCAGATATGTGGATGATACCACTCTAATGGAAGAAAGCAAAGAGGAACTAGAGAACCTCTTGATGAAGATGAAGGAGGAGAGTGAAAGAGTCGGCTTAAGACTAAATATTAAAAAATCTAAGATAATGGCATCCAGTCACATTACTGCATGGAAAATAGAAGGGGAAAATGTGGAAGTGGTGAAAGATTTCTTCTTTTGGGGCTCCAAAATCACAGCAGATGGTGACTGCAGCCATAAAATCAGACAACGATTGCTTTCTGGCAAGAACGTGATGACAAAACTAGACAGTATATTGAAAAGCAGAGACATTAGTCTGCTGACAAAAGTTTGTATAGTCAAGGCTATGGTCTTCCCATTGGTCATGCACGGTTGTGATAGCTGGACCACAAAGAATGCAGAATGACAAAAATTGATGCCTTTGAAATATCGTGTTGAGGAAGACTCCTTAAAGTCCCTTGGACAGCAAGGAGATCAAACCAGTCAATCTTAAGGGACATCAACCCTGAATACTCATTGGAAAGACTGATGTTGAAACTTAAGTATTTTGGACATCTGATGCAAACAGATGACTCACTGGAAAAGTCTCTGCTGCTGGGAAATATTGAAGGCAGAAGAAGAGGGAGAAGAGGGTGTCAGAGGTTGAGATGGGTGGATTACATCACTGATGCAATCAAAATGAACTTGGGCAAACTCTGGGAGATGGTGAAGGACAGGGAGGCCTGGTATGCTGCTGTTCATGGGGTCTCAAGTAGGACACAACTGGGTGACTGAACAGTAACAACAATGATCCTATTACTAGTTTTTTAATTGTTTTGGGTTAATTTTATGTAGGTCTTTTCCTTGTCATGTTTCCTGCCTAGAGATGTTCCTTTATTAATTGTTATACAGTTGGTTTAGTGATGCCAGATTCTCTTAAATTTTGTTTAGCTCTAAAAATTTTGATTTCTCTATCAAATCTGTTTTAGAATCTTGCTCAGTAGATTATGTATGTAGGTTCTTTGCTGTCATCAGTTTGAATATATTATGCCATTGCCTTCTGCCTTGAAGCATTTCTATTGAGAAGTCAACTTATTGCATTTTAGGAGTTCCTTTGTAGACTATTTGTTGCTTTTCCCTTGTTGTTTTTAGTATTTCATCTGTGTATTTAATTTGTGTCAGTTTGATTGCTATGTATTTCAGTGTGTCCCTCCTTGCATTTATCCTGCCTGGATCTCTCTGTGTTATCTGGACTTGGTTGGAATTTTTCAGCTTTTATATATCCAAATATTTTTTGGGGTCCTCTCTCTCTCAAGATCTTGTCATTCTCAGTTCAGTTCAGTTCAGTCACTCAGTCGTGTCCAACTCTTTGTGACCCCATGAACGGCAGCACACCAGGCCTCTCTGTTCATCGCCAACTCCTGGAGTCCACCCAAATTCATGTCCATTGAGTCAATGATGCTATCCAACCATCTCATCCTGTGTAATCCCCTTCTCCTCCTGCCCTCAATCTTTCCCAGCATGAGGGTCTTTTCCAATGAGTCAGCTCTTGACATCAGGTGGCCAAAGTGTTGGAGTTTCAGCTTCAATATCAGTCCTTCCAATGAACACCCAGGACTGATCTCCTTTAGGGTGGACAGGTAGGATCTCCTTGCAGGCCAAGGGACTCTCAGGAGTCTACTTCAACACCACAGTTCAAAAGCATCAAGTCTTCTGTGCTCAGCTTTCTTTATAGTCCAGCTCTCACATCCATACATGACTACTGGAAAAACCATAGCCTTGACTAGACAGACCTTTGTTGGCAAAGTAATGTCTCTACTTTTTAATATGCTCTCTAGGTTGGTCATAACTTTCCTTCCAAGGAGTAAGCGTCTTTTAATTTCATGGCTGCAATCACCATCTGCAGTGATTTTGGAGCCCAGAAAAATAAAATCAGCCATTGTTTCCACTGTTTCCCCATTTATTTGCCATGAAGTAATGGGACTGGATTCCATGATCTTAGTTTTCTGAATGTTGAGCTTTAAGCCAACTTTTTCACTCTCCTCTTTCACTTTCATCAAGAGGTTCTTTAGTTCTTCTTCACTTTCTGCCATAAGAGTGGTGTCATCTGTATATCTGAGGTTATTTATATTTCTCCTGGCAATCTTGATTCCAGCTTGCCCTTCCTCCAGCCCAGAGTTTCTCATGATGTACTCTGCATATAGGTTAAATAAGTAGGGTGACAATACACAGCCTTGATGTACTCCCTTTCCTATTTGGAACCAATCTGTTGTTCCATGTCCAGTTCTTACTGTTGCTTCCTGACTTGTATACAGATTTTTCAAGAGGCAAGTCAGGTGGTCTGGTATTTCCATCTCCTTAAGAATTTTCTACAGTTTATTGTGATCCACACAGTCAAAGGCTTTGGCATAGTCAATAAAGCAGAAATAGATGTCTTTCTGGAACTCTCTTGCTTTTTGATGATCCAGCAGATGTTGGCAATTTGATCTCTGGTTCCTCTGCCTTTTCTAAAACCAGCTTGAACATCTGGAAGTTCATGGTTCATGTATTGCTGAAGCCTGGCTGGGGAAAATTTTAAGCATTACTTGTCCTTCTAGGACCCCTAAAATGCGAATGTTGGTGTGTTTAATGTTGTCCAGAGGGCCCTTAGACTGTTTTCATTTCATCCTTTTATCCATATTGTATCTTGTGGCATAAATTTCCACCATTCTTTCTTGCATGTCACTTATCTTTTCTTAAGTCTCAGCTATTCTTCTATCGATTCCTTGTGTTTTGTTCATTTCTATTTTTTTGTTCTTCAGTGATCCTGAATCATTTGCAATATCATTATTCTGAATTATTTTTCTGGAAGATTGCTTATCTCCACTTCATTTAGTTGTTTTTCTGGGGATTTATCTTGTCCCTTCCCCTGGGAAATAATCCCATTCCTTTTCCTTTTGATTGTTGTTTGATTGTTGATCTATGATTGTAGTTTTTGTTCTAGAGGATACAGTACTATAGTTCTTCTTGCTTCTTCTGTCTACTCTCTGGTGGATAAGGCTAAAAGACTTGTGTCAGTTTCCTGATGGATGGAACTGGCAGTGTAGAAAACTCAGTCTTGCTCTGTTCAGTAGAACTGTAGTCAAGAAAAATTTAATCCAATTGTCTGTGAATGGGTGGGGCTGCCCTACCTCCCTAGTGATTGTTTTGTGTGAGGTGAACCAGGCTTGGACTCTACGGGCTCTGTGGTAGATCTAAAGGTGATCTCCAGGAGGGCTCATACCAAGGGGTGTCTTCCAGGACAGCTGCTGCAAGTGTCCCTATCCGCGTGGTCATCCACTGCTGACTCATGCCTTGGCAGGTGACCTCCAATTCTCACAGGTATATCTGGCTCAGTGTTCTATGTTCCTTTCCCCTGAGTCCTGGTAAACACAAGGTTTAGTTTGAGCCCTCCAACAGTGGAGTTTCTGTTTTCCCCAGTTCTGTGTTTCTGCAATCAAGTCCCACTGGCCTGCGTAGTTAGATTTCCTCGTGATCATAGTCCCTTTGCCAGATCCCCAGGCGGGGAAGCCTGGTGTGGGGCCTAGAACCTTCAATACAGTGCAAAAACTTTGTTGTTATTCTGGTTCTCCAGTTTGTGGGTCACCAGTCCAGCAAGAATGGGATTTGATTTTATCATAATCTTGCCCCTCCTACTGTCTCATTTTTGCTTCTCCTTTGTCCTTGGACTTGGAATGTCTTTTTATGGTGGGTTCCAGTATCTTCCTGACAATGGTTGTTCATCAGCTAGTTGCAATTTTGGTGCTTTCATGTGAGAAGATGCACACACATTAAACAACCTTTATTTTTTTTTTTTTTTAATTTTATTTTATTTTTAAACTTTACATAATTGTATTAGTTTTGAAATATATCCCCCATTTTGATGAGAGTTTTTTTTATTTTAACTTGAATGGATGTTGAATTTTGTTTATTGACAAGATCATGTGATTTTTTAAATATAAATTTATTTTAATTGGAGGTTGATTTTTATGCTTCCTTTTGTTAATATCATGTACACATTGATTGATTTGCAAATATTTAACCATCCTTTCATCCCTGAAATAAATCCTGATTTATTATGGTGTTTATTCTTTTTAAATATTGCTTAATGTTGATTACCAATATTTTGTCTACGATTTTTGCATTTGTATTCATCAAAGATTTTGGCCTATATTCCTTAGTAATTTGCTTTTTTGTAGTGTCTTTGTCTTATTTTGAAGCTGAAACTCCAATACTTTGGTGACCTGATGCGAAGAGCTGACTCATTTGAAAAGACCCTGATGCTGGAAAAGATTGAGGGCAGGAGTAGAAGGGGACAACAGAGGATCAGATGGTTGGATGGCATCACTGACTCAATGGACATGGGTTTGGGTGGACTCCGGGAGTTGGTGATGGACAGGAAGGCCTGGAGTACTGCGGTTCATGGGGTCGCAAAGAGTCCGACATGACTGACTGAACTGAACTGAAATGTCTTATTTTGGTGTCCAGGTAATTAGGGCCTCATAGAATGAATTTCAGCATATTTTATCACCTTCAATTTTTTGTAATACTTTTAAAAGGGTGAGTATTTGCTCTTCTTTATATGTTTAGTAGAATTCTCCCTTAAAACAATTAAGTCCTGTACTTTTATTTCCTAGAAGTTGTTTTTCGTTACAAATTCAATTTCACTACTCATAATTATTCTATTGTGATTGTTTATACATTCCTGTTTCAGTCTTGTCAGTTTGAATATATCTAGAAATTTGCCCATTTTTTTTTTCTAGGTTGTCCAATTTGTTAACATATAACTGTTCATAGTATTTTTTTTTTCCCTATGTGTATGTGTGGCATTTCTGTGTTTCTTTAATATTGTTTCAGCTTTCCTGTAGCTCAGTGTAAAGAATCTACCTGTGATGCAGGAACCTCAGGAAACATGGGTTAGATCCCTGGATTATGAAGATCCCTTGGATGAGGGAATGGTAAACTATTCCAGAACCTGGCAAGATACAGTCTATAAGGTTGCAAAGAGTTGCTCATGACTGAAGCAATTTAGCCCGCATGCATGCAGTACTATTACTTCTCTTCTTTCATTTCATTTTTTATTTGTGTCCACTCTCTTCTCCTTAATGAGCCTCCCTCAAGGCCTATCAACATTTTCTTCTTCGAAAAAGAGATCTTGGTTTCATTTATCTTTTCTACTTTTTTGTCTCTATTTTATTTCTTCTGTGATATTTATTACTTTCTTCATTTGCTCACTTGACAATTTGTTCCTTAAAAAAAAAAAAAAATTCCATTAGAAGACAGGTCAGATTGTTTATTTGAAAATTTTCTCTGCTTCTTGAGGTTGGCCTGAATGGCTGTAAGCTTTCCTCTGAGAACTACTTTTGCTACATCCCAGCTTGCTTGGTGGCTCAGATGGTGGAGAATCTTTTTGTAATGTGGGAGACCCTGGTTTGATCCCTGAGTCAGGAAGATCCCCTGGAGAAGAAAATGGCAACCCACTCCAGTATTCTTGCCTGAAGAATTCCATGGACAGAGGAACCTAGTGGGTTATGGTCCATAGGATTCCAAAGAGTCAAACACAACTGAGTGAATAGCACGTTCATTTTCTTTCATAGATTTTGGAAAGTTGTGTTTCCATTTTAATTTGTCTCGATGTGTTTTCTAAATTTCTCTTTGACTTATTGCTTTTGTACTAACATTTATTTTGGCTCAGTAAGTTCATGCCTTTCCCATTTTTCTTTGTGTAATTGATTTCTACCTTGTTTTGTACCATTATGTCTGGGGAAATGCTTGATATAACTTTATCTTCTTAATTTAGTTGAGATTTGTTTTGTGGCCTAGGATGTGATCTATCTGGGGAAATTTCCACCTGCACTTGAAAAAAATACATATTATATTATTTTGGGATGGAATTTTCTTTGGATTTCTACACACACAATCAGTCTATTATGTCATTTAAGATCACTGTTGCCTTTGATCTTTCCACTGACATGAAGTTTTAAAATATCCCACTGATACTGTTTTAATTGACAATTTTCCTCTTTATGTCTGTTAATATTTGCCTTACAAAGTTAGGTGCTCCTGTATTAGGTTCATCTATGCCAGAAAATATATTATCCTTTTCTTGTGCTAATTTCTTCATCATTTAAAAAAACGTGCTTCTTTGTCTTTTGTTATAGACCTTGTTTTAAAGTCTAGTTTCTCAAATATGACTATTGATACTTCTGCTTTCTGTTTTCATTTGCATGGAATATTGTTTTTCATTTCACTTTCAGTCTATGTTTCTTTAGCTTTGAAGTGAGTCTATTTTAAGAAGCATGTTATTGAATCATATTTTTAATCCAATCAACACCCTGTGTCTTTCAATTGGAGCATTGACATTTAAAGTAATTATTGATACATATATACTTATAATTTTACTTGTTTTTCAATTGTATTTGTTATTCTCCTCTGTTCATTTCTTCTTTTAGTTTCTTCCTTTTATAACAGGATGGTTTTCTTCAGTGATTTGTTTGTGTCACTTTCTTTTTGTTTTTATTTATCTGTCATAGGTTTTACTTTGTGATTCTATGTGGTAAATATATGCTAATGTATGACAATATTTACTTGGTTTAAACTTGTAGTAATTTAAGTTCAATCACATTCTAAAAAAACCTACATTATTTTACTCCAATCTCCCACATTTTGATGTCAATTTATTTCTTTACGATTATTGCTTCACTTCTTACTGTATAGTTGGTTCTTACGATTATTTTCTCTTTTTGTCTTTGTATTAGCTTATTTATGTGATTGAACCTCAACCTTTACTGTATATTTGCCTTTGCTTATGGGGATTTTTCCTTTCCTATATATTCTTACTTCTTCATATAGCCGTTTCTATTTCACTTGCAGACATCCCTTGAACATTTTCTTTTGGGTCAATTTAATATTGATGATGTCTTCCAGTTTTTAATTCTCTCAGAAGTTTTTTTTTTTTTTAATTCTCTATTTACTTTAGAAGATAATTTTAGGTAGACTGTTCTGGGCTGCAGGTTTTTCTCTTTTAGCCTTTTACTTTATCATGCCACTCATCCCTGTCCTGCAAAATCACAAACACACCCTTGGTCTGCAGAAAAATCAGCTAGTAGCCTTTGAGAGTTCCCTTTTAAATAACTTAGTTTTTCTCTTGCTGCCTTAATAAGTTTCTATTTTTTTCCTTTTCCTTTTGTCATTTTAATTACTTTGTCTTGATATAGGCCATTTTGGTTCATCGTGTTTGGGATTCTATGTGCTTCCTATATTTGGATATTTGTTTTCTTTTAAATAATTGGGAGGTTTTTCAGGCATAATTTCAAGAAATATATTTTTATTTCTTTTGTCTCTCTCTTGTCATTCTGGGACCCCCATTATATGAATGTTGGTATCCTAGATGGTACCTCACACATCTTTTAAATTGTTCTTAAATTTTCTTTTTTCATTTTATTTTTCTTTTTGCCTTTGGATTTGGTGCATTGGAGAAGACTCTTGAGAGTCCCTTGGACTGCAAGGAGATCCAACCAGTCCATTCTGAAGGAGATCAGCCCTGGGATTTCTTTGGAAGGAATGATGCTAAAGCTGAAACTCCAGTACTTTGGCCACTTCATGCGAAGAGTTGACTCATTGGAAAAGACTCTGATGCTGGGAGGGATTGGGGGCAGGAGGAGAAGGGGACGACAGAGGATGAGATGGCTGGATTGCATCATTGACTCAATGGACGTGAGTCTCAGTGAACTCCGGGAGTTGGTGATGGACAGGGAGGCCTGGCATGCTGCCATTCATGGGGTCACAAAGAGTCGGACACAACTGAGCAACTGATCTGATCTCATCTGATGCTGATATATCCTTTTCCCTAATTCAATTATCATTCTTATTACTAATGTTTTGAATTCTTGATCTGGTAAATTTGTTTCAGTTCAGTTCAGTTGCTCAGTAGTGTCTGACTCTTTGTGACCCCATGAATCGCAGCACGCCAGGCCTCCCTGTCCATCACCAACCCCCGGAGTTCACTGAGACTCACGTCCATCGAGTCAGGGATGCCATCCAGCCATCTCATCCTCTGTCGTCCCCTTCTCCTCCTGCCCCCAATCCCTTCCAGCATCAGAATCTTTTCCAATGAGTCAACTCTTCGCATGCGGTGGCCAAAGTACTGGAGTTTCAGCTTTAGCATCATTCCTTCCAGAGAAATCCCAGGGCTGATCTCCTTCAGAATGGAATGATTGGATCTCCTTGCTGTCCAAGGGACTCTCAAGAGTCTTCTCCAACACCACAGTTCTAAAGCATCATTTCTTAGGTGCTCAGCCTTCTTCACAGTCCAACTCTCACATCCATATATGACCACAGGAAAAACCATAGCCATGACTAGACGGACCTTTGTTGGCAAAGTAATGTCTCTGCTTTTGAAAATGCTATCTAGGCTGGTCATAACTTTCCTTCCAAGGAGTAAGCGTCTTTTAATTTCATGGCTGCAGTCACAATCTGTAGTGATTTTGGAGCCCCACCCCCAAATAAAGCTTTTTTATATATATGGGGAAACTGCTTTCGCTGTTTCCCCATCTATTTCCCATGAAGTGATGGGACTGGATGCCATGATCTTCACTTTCTGAATGTTGAGCTTTAAGCCAACTTTTTCACTCTCCACTTTCACTTTCATCAAAAGGCTTTTTAATTCCTCTTCACTTTCTGTTATAAGGATGGTGTCATCTTCATATCTGAGGTTATTGATATTTCTCTCGGCAATTTTGATTCCAGTTTGTGTTTCTTCCAGTCCATCATTTCTCATGATGTACTCTGCATATAAGTTAAATAAGCAGGGCGACAATATACAGCCTTGTCGCACTGCTTTTCCTATTTGGAACCAGTTTGTTGTTCCATGTCCAGTTCTAACTGTCGCTTCCTGACTTGCATAGAAATTTCTCAAGAGGCAGATCATGTGATCCGGTATTCCCATCTCTTGAAGAATTTTCCACAGTTTATTGTGATCCACACAGTCAAAGGCTTTGGCATAGTCAATAAAGCAGAAATAGATGTCTTTCTGGAACTCTCTTGCTTTTTCCATGATCCAGCAGATGTTGGCAATTTGATCTCTGGTTCCTCTGCCTTTTCTATAACCAGCTTGAACATCAGGAAGTTGTTGAAGCCTGGCTTGGAGAATTTTGAGCATTACTTTACTAGCATGTGACATGAGTGCAATTGTGCGGTAGTTTGAGCATTCTTTGGCATTGCCTTTCTTTGGGATTGGAATGAAAACCGACCTTTTCCAGTCCTGTGGCCACTGCTGACTTTTCCAAACTGGCTGGCATATTGAATGCAGCACTTTCACAGCAGCATCTTTCAGGATTTGAAAGAGCTCAACTGGAATTCCATCACCTCCACTAGCTTTATTTGTAGTGATGCTTTCTAAAGCCCACTTGACTTCACCTTCCAGGATATCTGGCTCTAGGTCAGTGATCACACCATTGTGATTTTTGGGTCGTGGAGATCTTTTTTGTACAGAGAGTTCTTCTGTGTATTCTTGCCACCTTTTCTTAATATCTTCTGCTTCTGTTAGGTCCCTACCATTTCTGTCCTTTATCGAGCCTATCTTTGCATGTAATGTTCCCTTAGTATCTCTAATTTTCTTGAAGAGATCTCTAGTCTTTCCCATTCTTTTTTTCCCCCTCTATTTCTTTGCATTGATCACCGAGGAAGGCTTTCTTATCTCTTCTTGCTATTCTTTGGAACACTGCATTCAGATGCTTATATCTTTCCTTTTCTCCTTTGCTTTTCACTTCTCTTCTTTTCACAGCTATTTGTAAGGCTTCCCCAGACAGCCATTTTGCTTTTTTGCATTTCTTTTCCATGGGGATGGTCTTGATCCCTGTCTCCTGTACAATGTCACGAACCTCTGTCCATAGTTCATCAGGTACTCTATCTATCAGATCTAGTGCCTTAAATCTATTCCTCATTTCCACTGTATAATCATAAGGGATTTGATTTAGGTCATACCTGAATGGTCTAGTGGTTTTCCCTACTTTCTTCAATTTAAATCTGAATTTGGCAATAAGGAGTTCATGATCTGAGCCACAGTCAGCTCCTGGTCTTGTTTTGCTGACTGTATAGAGCTTCTCCATCTTTGTCTGCGAAGAATATAATCAATCTGATTTCAGTGTCGCCCATCTGGTGATGTCCATGTGTAGAGTCTTCTCTTGTGTTGTATTTCTGTTTTACTACTTTTTTCTTTTCTTCAGGAGCTTTTCTTGCTTTTGCAAATGAGGTCAATTCTCTGTCATCTCACTTTGCCTAAATTTCTGTCTCTATGAAATTTGGTGAAACAATTACCTACTGTGGTCTCGAAGGGATATCATTATCTGAGAACTTCCCTATACAATCTGCATGTGCCCTATGGCTTTGGTGGGAGGCTGAATTTAACATGAGCACTAGTCACATCTTTCCCCTGGGTTTGTTGGCAGCTGCCACCTTGGTAGGAAGTGGGACTAAGATGAAACTTCTAGAGCCAGGTGTAAACTGGAGCTTCTCATTGTCACTTCCCTATCATGGTTGGGGGTTGCATCCCAAGTTTCTGTGGCAGAAGCCCTGAGTGTCAGGTTTGAGCTGGCTTTGTTCCCTTCATGTGTGAGCTTTCCCTCCTCCCAACACTGGCACCCGGGCCCCAAAGGTAGTGATAAGCCAAGAGGGGTCAATGTGTACCCTGGGCATATAACAAGTCTCAGACTGTGGTGGTTCAGCCTCAGTCAGGGGTCGGGGAGGATTCTTACATGGTATCTACTTAAGTGCCAGGAATATGTACCTCCACATTACTCAGATGCTGCTCCAAGTCTGAGCCTCTTCTTTTCTCAAGGCTGAATTCTTTCCTAGGTCACAGCTGAGCCTCCTCTTTCTCCAGTGTGGAACTGTGATATAAAGCACATGAGGCTGGAGTGTTCACTCAGCTCATGCTGGTATATATGCCAGTGTGGCCATAGGAAACTGGGCAGCCACGTGGTAATTCAGTCTGCTCTCTCTTTCCTGAGTTGGGAGCCAGTGAGAATATGCATTTTTCTTCTAAATGGAGGCCAGGCTATCCATAGTCTTCTGTTAGTCTCAGTGGCTCTCCATCCAGCCCTGGTGGCTCATGTTCCCTGTATTGGACCCCAAGACTGGGGTCCCAATATGTGGCTCAAAATGTTCATCCTCAAAGAGAGTCTCTATCCATGTAACTCCCCTACTCTTCTGTGTCCTCCCTACAGGCAAAGGTCCTGACCTAACCAGGTCTGTTTTCTTCCTATGCAATTCTGTATGGATCTTTCCTGAACCTTTGGTTTTATAGGAGTCATTATGTCAGTTTACAATTTGTTTTGAGTGTGACAATGTTAAGCACCCCAACATTTGAATCATAGGGATCCCAGAAGAAGAAGACAAACGGAAAAGA